>NC_082731.1:17717935-17955414 GCF_030144855.1 Hypanus sabinus
TGTGTGTGATGGTGTCTGAGATGGGCTGTGTGTGATGGTGTCTGAGATGGGCTGTGTGTGATGGTGTCTGAGATGGGCTGTGTGTGATTGTGTCTGAGATGGGCTGTGTGTGATTGGGTCTGAGTTAGGCTGTGTGTGATGGAGTGTCTGAGACGGGCTGTGTGTGATGGAGTGTCTGAGACGGGCTGTGTGTGATGGTGTGTCTGAGACGGGCTGTGTGTGATGGAGTGTCTGAGACGGGCTGTGTGTGATGGTGTCTGCGATGGGCTGTGTGTGATTGTGTCTGCGATGGGCTGTGTGTGATGGAGTGTGTGTGATGGAGTGTCTGAGATGGGCTGTGTGTGATGGAGTGCCTGAGATGGGCTGTGTGTGATGGTGTGTCTGAGATGGGCTGTGTGCGACGGTGTGTCTGCGATGATGTGCCTGAGATGGGCTGTGTGCGACGGTGTGTCTGAGATGGGCTGTGTGTGACAGTGTGTCTGAGATGGGCTGTGTGTGACGGTGTGTCTGAGATGGGCTGTGTGTGACGGGGAGTCTGAGATGGGCTGTGAGTGATTGTGTCTGCGATGGGCTGTGTGTGATGGAGTGTCTGAGATGGGCTGTGTGTGATGGAGCGTCTGAGATGGGCAGTGTGTGATGGTGTGTCTGACATCGGCTGTGTGTGATGGAGTGCCTGAGATGGGTTGTGTGTGATGGAGTGTCTGCGATGGGCTGTGTGTGATGGTGTCTGCGATGGGCTGTGTGTGATGGAGTGTGTGTGATGGAGTGTCTGAGATGGGCTGTGTGTGATGGTGTGTCTGAGATGGGCTGTGTGTGATTGTGTCTGCGATGGGCTGTGTGTGATGGAGTGTGTGTGATGGAGTGTCTGAGATGGGCTGTGTGTGATGGTGTGTCTGAGATGGGCTGTGTGTGATGGAGTGCCTGAGATGGGCTGTGTGTGATGGAGTGTCTGAGATGGGCTGTGTGTGATGGAGTGTCTGAGATGGGCTGTGTGTGATGGAGTGTCTGAGATGGGCTGTGTGTGATGGAGTGTCTGAGATGGGCTGTGTGTGATGGAGTGTCTGAGATGGGCTGTGTGTGATGGAGTGTCTGAGATGGGCAGTTTGTGATGGTGTGTCTGCGATGATGTGTCTGAGATGGGCTGTGTGTGATGGAGTGTCTGAGATGGGCTGTGTGTGATGGAGTGCCTGAGATGGGCTGTGTGTGATGGAGTGTCTGAGATGGGCTGTGTGTGATGGAGTGTCTGAGATGGGCAGTTTGTGATGGTGTGTCTGCGATGATGTGTCTGAGATGGGCTGTGTGTGATGGAGTGTGTGTGATGGTGTGCCTGAGATGGGCTGTGTGTGATGGAGTGCCTGAGATGGGCTGTGTGTGATGGAGTGCCTGAGATGGGCTGTGTGTGATGGAGTGTCTGAGATGGGCAGTTTGTGATGGTGTGTCTGAGATGGGCTGTGTGTGATGGAGTGTCTGAGATGGGCTGTGTGTGATGGAGTGCCTGAGATGGGCTGTGTGCGACGGTGTGTCTGAGATGGGCTGTGTGCGACGGTGTGTCTGAGATGGGCTGTGTGCGACGGTGTGTCTGAGATGGGCTGTGTGTGATGGAGTGTCTGAGATGGGCTGTGTGCGACGGTGTGTCTGAGATGGGCTGTGTGTGATGGAGTGCCTGAGATGGGCTGTGTGTGATGGTGTGTCTGAGATGGGCTGTGTGTGATGGAGCGTCTGAGATGGGCAGTGTGTGATGGAGCGTCTGAGATGGGCAGTGTGTGATGGAGCGTCTGAGATGGGCTGTGTGTGATGGTGTGTCTGAGATGGGTTGTGTGTGATGGTGTGTCTGAGATGGGCTGTGTGCGACGGTGTGTCTGCGATGATGTGCCTGAGATGGGCTGTGTGTGACGGTGTGTCTGAGATGGGCTGTGTGTGACGGGGAGTCTGAGATGGGCTGTGAGTGATTGTGTCTGTGATGGGCTGTGTGTGATTGTGTCTGCGATGGGCTGTGTGTGATGGAGTGTGTGTGATGGAGTGTCTGAGATGGGCTGTGTGTGATGGTGTGCCTGAGATGGGCTGTGTGTGATGGTGTGTCTGACATCGGCTGTGTGTGATGGAGTGCCTGAGATGGGCAGTGTGTGATGGTGTGTCTGAGACGGGTTGTGTGTGATGGAGTGTCTGAGATGGCCTGTGTGTGATGGAGTGTCTGCGATGGGCTGTGTGTGATTGTGTCTGCGATGGGCTGTGTGTGATGGAGTGTGTGTGATGGAGTGTCTGAGATGGGCTGTGTGTGATGGTGTGTCTGAGATGGGCTGTGTGTGATGGAGTGTCTGAGATGGGCTGTGTGTGATGGAGCGTCTGAGATGGGCTGTGTGTGATGGAGCGTCTGAGATGGGCTGTGTGTGATGGTGTGTCTGAGATGGGTTGTGTGTGATGGTGTGTCTGAGATGGGCTGTGTGCGACGGTGTGTCTGCGATGGGCAGTTTGTGATGGTGTGTCTGCGATGATGTGTCTAAGATGGGCTGTGTGTGATGGAGTGTCTGAGATGGGCTGTGTGTGATGGTGTGTCTGAGATGGGCAGTGTGTGATGGTGTGTCTGAGATGGGCTGTGTGTGATGGTGTGTCTGAGATGGGCTGTGTGCGACGGTGTGTCTGCGATGATGTGTCTGAGATGGGCTGTGTGTGACGGTGTGTCTGAGATGGGCTGTGTGTGACGGGGAGTCTGAGATGGGCTGTGTGTGACGGGGAGTCTGAGATGGGCTGTGTGTGATGGTGTCTGAGATGGCCTGTGAGTGATTGTGTCTGAGATGGCCTGTGTGTGTAGTGGTGTCAGGGATGGCCTGTGTGTGTTGCTGCATCAGAGACGGGCTGTGTGTGATTGTGTCTGAGATGGGCTGTGTGTGATTGTGTCTGAGATGGGCTGTGTGTGATTGCGTCTGAGATGGGCTGTGTGTGATTGTGTCTGAGATAGGCTGTGTGTGATTGGGTCTGAGTTAGGCTGTGTGTGATGGAGTGTCTGAGATAGGCTGTGTGTGATTGGGTCTGAGTTAGGCTGTGTGTGATGGAGTGTCTGAGATGGGCTGTGTGTGATGGAGTGTCTGCGATGGGCTGTGTGTGATTGTGTCTGCGATGGGCTGTGTGTGATTGTGTCTGCGATGGGCTGTGTGTGATGGACTGCCGGAGATGGAGTGTCTGAGATGGGCTGTGTGTGATGGAGTGTCTGAGATGGGCTGTGTGTGATGGTGTGTCTGAGATGGGCTGTGTGTGATGGAGTGTCTGAGATGGGCTGTATGTGATGGTGTGTCTGACATCGGCTGTGTGTGATGGAGTGCCTGAGATGGGCTGTGTGTGATGGAGCGTCTGAAATGGGAAGTGTGTGATGGAGCGTCTGAGATGTGCAGTGTGTGATGGTGTGTCTGAGATGGGCTGTGTGTGATGGAGTGTCTGAGATGGGCTGTGTGTGATGGAGTGTCTGAGTTGGGCTGTGTGTGATGGAGCGTCTGAGATGGGCTGTGTGTGATGGAGTGTCTGAGTTGGGCTGTGTGTGATGGTGTGTCTGAGATGGGCTGTGTGTGATGGTGTGTCTGAGATGGGCTGTGTGTGATGGAGCGTCTGAGATAGGAAGTGTGTGATGGAGCGTCTGAGATGGGCAGTGTGTGATGGTGTGTCTGAGATGGGCTGTGTGTGATGGAGCGTCTGAGATGGGAAGTGTGTGATGGAGCGTCTGAGATGTGCAGTGTGTGATGGTGTGTCTGAGATGGGCTGTGTGTGATGGAGTGTCTGAGATGGGCTGTGTGTGATGGAGCGTCTGAGATGGGCTGTGTGTGATGGAGTGTCTGAGTTGGGCTGTGTGTGATGGTGTGTCTGAGATGGGCTGTGTGTGATGGTGTGTCTGAGATGGGCTGTGTGTGATGGAGCGTCTGAGATAGGAAGTGTGTGATGGAGCGTCTGAGATGGGCAGTGTGTGATGGTGTGTCTGAGATGGGCTGTGTGTGATGGAGCGTCTGAGATGGGAAGTGTGTGATGGAGCGTCTGAGATGTGCAGTGTGTGATGGTGTGTCTGAGATGGGCTGTGTGTGATGCAGTGTCTGAGATGGGCTGTGTGTGATGGAGTGTCTGAGTTGGGCTGTGTGTGATGGAGCGTCTGAGATGGGCTGTGTGTGATGGAGTGTCTGAGTTGGGCTGTGTGTGATGGTGTGTCTGAGATGGGCTGTGTGTGATGGTGTGTCTGAGATGGGCTGTGTGTGATGGAGCGTCTGAGATAGGAAGTGTGTGATGGAGCGTCTGAGATGGGCAGTGTGTGATGGTTTGTCTGAGATGGGCTGTGTGTGATGGAGCGTCTGAGATGGGAAGTGTGTGATGGAGCGTCTGAGATGGGCAGTGTGTGATGGTGTGTCTGAGATGGGCTGTGTGCGACGGTGTGTCTGCGATGGGCAGTTTGTGATGGTGTGTCTGCGATGATGTGTCTGAGACGGGTTGTGTGTGATGGAGTGTTTTGGTATGTCTGAGATGGGCAGTGTGTGATGGTGTGTCTGAGATGGGCAGTGTGTGATGGTGTGTCTGAGATGGGCTGTGTGTGATGGTGTGTCTGAGATGGGCTGTGTGCGACGGTGTGTCTGAGATGGGCAGTGTGTGATGGTGTGTCTGAGATGGGCAGTGTGTGATGGTGTGTCTGAGATGGGCTGTGTGCGACGGTGTGTCTGAGATGGGCTGTGTGTGATGGAGCGTCTGAGATGGGAAGTGTGTGATGGAGTGTCTGAGGGGCTGTGTGTGATGGAGCGTCTGAGATGAGCAGTGTGCGACGGTGTGTCTGCGATGGGCAGTTTGTGATGGTGTGTCTGCGATGATGTGTCTGAGACGGGTTGTGTGTGATGGAGTGTTTTGGTATGTCTGAGATGGGCAGTGTGTGATGGTGTGTCTGAGATGGGCTGTGTGCGACGGTGTGTCTGAGATGGGCAGTGTGTGATGGTGTGTCTGAGATGGGCAGTGTGTGATGGTGTGTCTGAGATGGGCTGTGTGCGACGGTGTGTCTGAGATGGGCTGTGTGTGATGGAGCGTCTGAGATGGGAAGTGTGTGATGGAGTGTCTGAGGGGCTGTGTGTGATGGAGCGTCTGAGATGAGCAGTGTGCGACGGTGTGTCTGCGATGGGCAGTTTGTGATGGTGTGTCTGCGATGATGTGTCTGAGACGGGTTGTGTGTGATGGAGTGTTTTGGTATGTCTGAGATGGGCAGTGTGTGATGGTGTGTCTGAGATGGGCAGTGTGTGATGGTGTGTCTGAGATGGGCTGTGTGCGACGGTGTGTCTGAGATGGGCAGTGTGTGATGGTGTGTCTGAGATGGGCTGTGTGTGATTGTGTCTGAGATGGCCTGTGTGTGATTGTGTCTGAGATGGGCTGTGTGTGATTGTGTCTGAGATGGGCTGTGTGTGATTGGGTCTGAGTTAGGCTGTGTGTGATGGAGTGTCTGAGATGGGCAGTGTGTGATGGAGTGTCTGAGATGGGCTGTGTGTGATGGAGTGTCTGAGACGGGCTGTGTGTGATGGTGTGTCTGAGATGGCCTGTGTGTGATTGTGTCTGAGATGGGCTGTGTGTGATTGTGTCTGAGATGGGCTGTGTGTGATGGTATGGTTGAGATGGGCTGTGTGTGATGGTGTGTCTGTGATGGGTTGTGTGTGATGGGAGTGTTTTGGTACGTCTGAGATAGGCAGTGTGTGTTTTGGTATCATTAGAAGGTTGGGTGTGATAGTGTGTCGATGTCTTTGTTTAAGTATCAGGGTGGTGTAGGACGTTACAGACAAGTGGGATCAGTGTGGGGAGGGGGTGGGGTAGGGGTGAAGGTGGGAATGAATGGACAGACCATAAGGCCATTTCTTTGCTGGAGAACACTCTGACTTTGGACTTGGCCCGGGTTAGGCCCCATTTGGAAGATGAGATAATTGTTTCAGGAGGCCAAATGGAGGAGGAAAGTGTGCAGCTGATGATTGGACACTTGGGGGCAATGGTGTACAGAGTGATCCTGGGTTGCAAGTCCACAGCTTTCTGAGAGTGGGAAAACAAGCAGATAGATTGGGAAAGGCATCAGTCAGGGCACTGGAATAAATGTTGGGAAGTTATGAGCAGCTGGATATAACTGGCTAGTGATCCTGCAGATGCTGGAAATCTTGAGCAACACACTCTGTGAATCCTGATGAAGGGTCTCAGCCAGAAATGTCAACTATTTATCTGCTGCCAGTAAATTTGCCTGACCTGCTCAGTCCCTCCTGTACTTTCAGTGCAGGACTTTGCAGTCTCATGCGCTGTACTATGGAAAGGATGTGGAGATTTTAGAAAGCCTGCTAGGGAGGCTAACCCAGATACTGCCTGTATTGGAGGGCATTAACTAGGAGAGTCTGATTGTTTTCTCTTCAGTGGTGGAGACTGAGGGGAGGACTGGTAGGAACTTGTAAAATTGTGAGAGGCACAGATGCTTTTTTCCCCAAGGGAGAAAATATCAAATTAATATTTAAGATTAGTTCTATTTGTCGCACATACACTGAAACATTCAGTGAAATGCATCAGTCCGAGGATGTGATGGGGCAAGTGTCGCTGTGCTCCTAGCGCCAGTGTAGCGTGCACAGAATGCACAGCCTAACTGCATGTCTTTGGAATGTGGGAGGAAACCAAAGCACCCAGAGGAGACCCACACAGTCAAGTGGAGACCGATGTGGGAACTGAACCCCAGTTGCTGGCTTTGTAGTGCTATGCTAGCTGCTACGTACTGTGCTACCCAAATACTAGAGGCCTTAGGTTTAAGTGAGATGTGGAAAGTTTAAAGGAGATTTAAAGGGCATATTCTTTTATACAGATAGTGATGGGTGTCTGGAATAGGCTGCCAGGGGAGATGGTGGAAACAGATATAATAGCAACATTTAAGAAGCCTTTAGACAGACATATTAACAGTTGGGGAATGGAGGACACTTACGAAATGCTGGAGGAACTCAGAAAGTCAGGCAGAATCAATGGATGGGAATAAAGAGTTAACATTTTAGGCCAAGACCCTTCATCAGGACTGAAAAAGAGGGGGAAAGGGAGAAGGATCACAAGCTGATAGGTGGTAAAGGAAACCAGGTGAGGGGGAAGGGGAGATGAAGCAAGAAGCTGGGAAGTGAAAGGTGGAAGAGGTAAAGGGCTTGAGAGGGAATGTTTTGTACACTATTCACAGATCTTTTCATCAGATCAGGACATTGAGGGAGCACAAGTGAAGAACAGTAACGGGGAAAGTGTAGTGCAGGCAGACAATAAGGTGCAAGGCCAGAACTACGCAGATTGTAAGGTTAAGATTCCATCTTATTGCACCTGAGATCCGTTCAATAGTCTATACCAGCCGATAAAAGCTGAGCTTGAGCTGTCAGTCTTCTTCTGGCCACAGAGATGGATAAAATGATTAGTGGTTGAGAAACTTTTCCTCTTACAAGACATAGAAGCAGAATTAGACCTTTCAGCCAATCCAGTCTGCTCTGCCATTCCATCATGGCTGATTTATTATCCCCCTCAACCCCATTCTCCTGCCTTCTCCCCGTAACCTTTGACATGCTAACTAATCGAGAACCTATCCACCACCGTTTTAAATAGTGTTTTCTGGTTAATTGGGGCAACCCACTAATCTGAGGCTTCTCTTTCAGGATAACCAGAAGGCACAAGTAGTGAGGTTCAAAGGGGATCTGAGGGAGGACATTTTCTCTCAGAGGGTGGTTGCTATCAGGGACAGCAAAGGCAGAGGCATACCCTACCACCTCCCTGCACGCCAACACTGCGGGAGTATCTGGCTGCGTACTTGAGGCGGCAGGGGGCTTCAGAGCAAGTGCTGGTAAACAGGATTAGTGCTGATGGTCGATGGTCAAGGAGAGCTGAAGGGACTAGTTCTGTGTGATTCCATGTGGACTTGCAACAAGGGAGAACATCCAGTCGAGGCTGCCATCAGATAATCTGCAATTGTCTAGAAGGGGGATGGGGAAGGGGAAGGCTAGAAGGGCCAAATTGTCTCTCCATGCTCTTTATTTGTACCCATAGACCTGAACTTGAGTGGGCGATCCAGGCGGAAATTGGCTGCCGGAATGATGGATTAAATGCAGCAGCTGGACAGCCCCCAGTTCCCAAGGCAGACTCCTGGAGACCCAAGGGAGCTGGAGGAACTCAGCTAATGAGGAGGCCGAGGGAAGAACCCCTGGGTCCTCCAGCAGTTTGTTTTTCTAAGCCCAAGCCCAGTTAACCTCCATCC
Source organism: Hypanus sabinus (assembly GCF_030144855.1). Classification (NCBI taxonomy): domain Eukaryota; kingdom Metazoa; phylum Chordata; class Chondrichthyes; order Myliobatiformes; family Dasyatidae; genus Hypanus; species Hypanus sabinus. The sequence goes on from NC_082731.1 coordinate 17,726,178, forward strand.
CCAATGCTGTCAGTTGTACAAGATTTCCGAATGCCTGGAGCGTTAGTTAGCCGGTGGCTTGCCTCTTTGGCTCAACTATCCATTTGGCCATATTCCCCTTGCTCATTCTCCCTCTCCCCATGACCTCCATCACTTGCTCACTCACCGCTCTCTCTCTGTGACCTTGTCTCACTTGCTCGCTCACCCCCTTTCCACATGCCGCACTCCCTCGCTCACCCCTCTCCTCTGTGACTCCTTGTCTTACTCACTCCCTTCCCCTCATCTGCTTAACTCTTCCTTTTCATCTCTCGCTCTTGTATGCATTTACTGCAACACAGGGAGGTAAGGAAGGGGGCAGTTTTGCCCCGACTCCATGGGGAGCAACTCCTGTCCTCTGTGACATTCCCATCAAATCCCTGGGGCTGGGAGGTGACAGCTCCAACCACTGGGCCACTCGGTTGTTCACATCTGGTCATAGAAATGTTATTACTGCAACAGCTTATGCATAGTAGGATCTCACAGCCAAAGCTATAGCATTGATTGGTCAGTGAGATCCAAATTCAGAGCCATATTTAGATACTGTTTAAATTATTTATTATCTGAGTATGTGTACATCACCATATACTACCTCAAGGTTCATCTTCTTGCAGGCACTTACAGGAAAATAAAGAAATACAATAGAATTTATGAAAAGCCTTACATAAACAAAGACTGACAACCAACCAATGAGCAAAAGAAGACAAAAAGAGCAAATGAATATATAAATCATACTGAGAACAGGTCGTAGGTCCTGGAAAGTAAGCCTGTATGCTGTGGAATCAATTCAGTGCTGAGGTGAGTGAAGTTTTCCATGCCGGTTCAGGAGACTAAAGGGTAATAGCTGTTCCTGAACCTGGTGGTGTGGGACCCGAGGCTCCTGCCCGATGGTAGTAGGGAGAAGAGAGGATGGTCTGGATGCTTTCTTGTGGCAGTAGTCCTTGTAGATGTGCTCAGTCCAGCTCCGAAACAGGTTCTCAGGTCAATCCAGTCCATAGCAACCACTGACCACTCATTTACCTGGATCTGATTTAATTCTCCTCACATTCCCGTCAAAGAAAGCTTCTGGTCCATTGGCCTTCATAAATCAAAGTACTGAGTACAGGAGATGGGATGTTATGCTGAAGTTGTGGAAGACATTGGTGAGGCCTAATTTGGAGTAATGTGTGCACGTTTGGTCACCTATCTACAGGAAAGATGTAAACAAGGTTGAAAAAGTACAGAGAAAATTTACAAGGATGTTGCCGGGACTGCAGGTCCCAAGTTGTAAGAAAAGATTGAATAGGTTAGGATTCTATTTCTTAGAATATAAAAGATTTGAGAGATTTGTACACAAAGTTTTGAGGGGTATAGATGGGTAAATGCAAGCAGGCTTTTTCCACTGAGGTTGGGTAGGTCATGGGTTAGGGATGAAAGTTTAAGTGGAACATGAGGGCAACTTCTTCACTCAGAGGGTTGTGTGAGTATGGAATGAGCTGTCAGCAGAAGTGGTGCATGAGAGCTCAATTTCAACATTTAAGAGGTATTTGGATAGGTGCATGGAGGGCTGTAGGTTCAGTGCAGGTCGATGGGAGTAGGCAGTTTAAATGGTTTTAGCATGGCCTAGATGGGGTGAAGGGCCTGTTTCTGTGCTGTACTTTTCTATAACTCTGTAACTCCCAAGATTCCACCATTTAACCACACAATGGAGGCGGGGGGTGGCTTACAATTTCCAGTGGCCAATTAACCCATCCACTTGACTCTCTGAAATTGCAGCCCCCAGGGTCAGAAGCAGAGCATGCAAACTCCCAACACACAGTGGCAGAGTCTATGGAGGTTGGAGATCAGTGGGGGTGATGCAAGGCGGGAGAGAGTACATACCCTGACCACACTCTGCTCCACCTACAGGAAAGTGCAGCAGAGACCGACTGACTCTCTGACTCCTCCAGCATGGCGGCCAAGCGCAAGTCCAGCGCTCCACAGCCGGTGGGGCCGGGTGAACATGAGAGGGCGGCAGGTGAGACTGAGGAAGGGGGCTGGTCCAGGCCTGGGGCCCCCGAGGTGTTGTACGACCGGGAGCAGGACCGGGAGCGAGTGCTGGGAGCCGGCCGACGCTGGGAGAGGGAGGAGGACAAAGACCAGGAAGAGGATGGAATTGAGGACGAGGAAGGGCCAGAGGGATACCACTGCCAGATCTGTGGGTACCATGCTGACCAGTTGCAGCCCTTCAACCTCCATCTCCACACCGTCCACCCAGCTGTGGTGCTGCAGGAGCTGTACGGCCTGTTGGGCTTACCTGCAAGCCTCGTGCCTGGTCTCCTAGGAGCCCCTGTCCCTGGACTGGGTGTAACAATCAGTCCCCGGCCCATCCTCAGCCCCAGCCACATCGGAGGTCCCATCCCTGGCCGGGGACCCGAGCATATTTGGGGACTCCTCTCGAGGCTGGGGCCCACCGGGGCCCAGCATCCTGGTCTGGGACTGACTGGAGGGCCTATTGCTGGCCTAGGACTGACTGAAGAGTCCCATCTCAGCCTGGGACTGACCGGAGGCCCCCATCCCAGCCTGGGACTGAGAGGGAGGCCTGTTGCTGGTTATGGACTGACCGAGGATCCCCATCCCAGCCTGAGGCTGACTGGAGATCTTTATCCCAGCCTGGGACTGACTGGTGGCCCTACCAAAGGACCCCACCCCAACCTGTCCCGGGGGACAACCTCAGGCCTGGGCCAAGCAGCACATACACTGCTGGGCCGGCCTGAGGGCCACAGCCCCAGGGCAGAAGGCGAATGTGGGGGCAGGGAGTCAGCCATCGTGCAGATCGACCTGACAGGCGAGGATGAGGCTGAGGCAGGCGGGGAAGCTGAGTCTGGGCTGGGAGCAACAGTCAGCCCAGAGAAGGCAGCTCTCGTTCCCTCAGCAGTGACAGTGGAGGGCACCTCCTCCTCCCAGTGCAAGCTGCCAGAGCCTACGACTCAGCCGGCTCCAGATGCCGAGCTGGAGCTGGAGCTGGAGGCCGGTGGGCCCCTGGCTGAGTCCTTCAGTCGCTTCCCTTACCCGAGCCCGGCTGAGCTGGCCCGCTGCGGCCTGTCAGCAGGGCTACCGGCAGAGCGGGTCAGGGTGTGGTTCGCTGTTCAGAGATTGCGGCACGGCATCAGCTGGACCCCCGAGGAGGTGTGGGAAGCCCGTGACAAGCTGCAGCAGGGCCACAGACCACTACGACTGCCGCTGCCAACAATGGCGCCAGGATCCAAGTGTGTCCAGGGGCTGTGTGGCCTCAAGGTCCAGGCTCAGCCAGCGGCACTTAGGGGTGGCTCCTCCCCCCGCCACCCTCCTCCAGAGCAAACGGAGTGCTGGAATTCCAAGGCCCGTGACAGCCCGGGAGGGGAAGCGGGTCCTGAGAGCAAACCCCTCCTTCAGCAGGATGGGGAGGACGAGGAGGAGGGCGAAATGGATGAGGAGGAGGGGCCGCAAGAAGCCGCCCCCAGGCAGGCCAGTCCCCGCCTCCAGCCCCCGCTGCTAGGCCGTCCCCGTAAGTCCAAAGAGCAGCTGGCCGTGCTGAAGGGCTTCTTCCTGCGATGCCGCTGGCCGAGTGCCGACGACTACAGCCGGCTGGTGCAGAGCACTGGCCTGGCCCGTGCAGACATCATCCAGTGGTTTGGTGACACCCGCTACGCCCTGAAGAATGGGCAGCTCAAGTGGGTCCACCGGGGCTCGGCGGCCTTGGCCGGGGTCCGAGGGGGAGGAAGCCGGGCGGGGGGCCCCAGGCGGGGAGAGCTGACCCAGGGGCTGCAGGAAGCCGGCTCTGACAAGGAGCGGCTGGAGGGTGCAGAAGAGAAGGTGGTGGGCAAACCTGGGCTGAACCAGGAGATCTCTGGTCATGGCAACCCTGTTGTCAGGCTGGTGCTTTAACCCTGGGAAGGGTTGGATGAGAAGGCTGAAAAGGAAGGTGGTCCTCCTGGGATTGAGGGGTGAGGAGTCAACTCTGCCAGGCTCAGCAGTCATTTCCAACGAAAGCCAGGGGTCAACTCTGAATGAAGTGAGAATTCCACTCTACCCAGTCCAGGTCGGCCGACCGCACCCCCACTGCCCAATCTCGCTATCCTTTTACCTGCTCAGGTGGGACGAGAAAGTGAAGTGGGGTGGTGGGGGGTGGATTTATGTCGATATGGAGAGGGTTAACCCTGCCTGTGCTGGCAGAGTGTCAACGAGCTCAGGTCCCTGGACACTGAGGACCACTTGTATGGTTAAGGAGCAAGGGTGTGTGGCCCTCATTACTCCAGGGGCTCCGCCTTCTTCACCATCAGCTCTGCACCCCCTCGCCGCTGCCACACTCCCTTATCTGGTCCAGTGATGGGATGACCTTACTCTTGTCTTGGGACTAACATGGAAGAGTAGTCCCATCCTGTGGCAGTCAGTCCCACTCTGGACTGTTGTTCGGCTGGGAGTAAAACAGTTCCAGATATGCACCTCCTTTCCATAGTAGAGAATTTCTCCCCATCTCTGTCCAGAGTGACACCCCATCCTGCCTCTAGGCTCCTTAGCCAGACAAAACGTTGGCCACATTGAGCCCTGAAGTCATTTCTTCAATCACTGACATGTTTAAGTGCTGATCCCAACACATAACAGGGAAGATGGGATCTGCGCACAGCATTGCCTTTGCTCCCTCTGAACTCCCCACCACCACCACCACCACTACAGTCTCTTCCAAACCAGGGATGCAATACCACGTTTGACTTCAGTGACCCCTGCACATCCTCGTGATCTGGTGAACGTCTTCAGGATGCGGTGGTGCTGGGGGTAAGATATGTCTCTCCATAAAAGAGGGTAATTGGGAAGAAAATGCCGCCCCTATGTTGGGGTTCACAAGACCCTTACCTATTCTAACCTCACCCACCCACTCCGCCCTACCTCGTGTTGTCACCGTCTTTCCCTGGAATGAATTGGACTGCTGGCTCCCACAAAGATTGAATCCTTGACCCCAGTCTGACCCACTCCATCGCCTTGTCCACCTTGGGAAGACATATTGGATGAGTGGAGAGTCTCAGAACCAGTACGCACTGGTGTTGCTCATCCTGACTGACCAGAATTGTGTTGCTATTTCCAAAAAAAAAAACTTTTTACAAACCAACCCACCCTGTGTCTGGCTCCTTCTCTTTCTTGGAAATCTCTTAAGCTAACACGGACGTGGACAAGAATATAGGAATGGTATTACGAAATTTAATATAGTTAACTGGGATGAATGTACGGTGTAAATGTGTGTTTGGCAGTTGACAAGGACTGTGGGCTGAAGCTGTTTGGTTCTGTGTTACATCTCTGTCCCCATTGTAAACTGCCAACTGGGTATGAGGGGCAGAATGTAATGGAAGATGCCAAACGTGATAGGCAGACCCGGTTACAGGGAGACAGTGGAATGAGGGCAGAGGGGGATGGAGAGAGGAATACTGCACTGAATGCTAGCATAGATTTGATGGGCCAAATGGCCTCTGCTGTTGTGAGGAAATATGAGAATGGTATGAATAAGGCGACTTGACAAGGCACTACCCTCCTGCCCACACATACGGCATCCCAACCCAAAGCCTGTCTGTCATTTGGACAACCTCTGAGAAGACCATTTAAGCCACAGGAGCAGAATTAGGCCATTCAGCCCACAAAGCCTTCTCTACTATTCCATCATGGCTGACTTATTTTCCTTTCAACCTCAGTCTCCTGCCTTCCACAGTCTGACACACCCTTACTAATTAAGAACCCATCAGCCTCCGTTTTAAATGCGTATACCCAATGAATAGGTCTCCAGTCATCTGCGGCGATAAATTCCAGATTCTCCATCCTGCTGGCTAAAGCAATTTCTCTTCACCTCCACTCTAAAGGGACATCCTTCTATTCTGAGCTATGCCCTCTGATCTCCCACTGTCAGAAACACCCTCTCTATGCAGGTCTTGTAATACTTGGTATGTTTCAAACAGACGGCCCAGAGCCATCAATCAAGCCTCACTCCCAGGATTATTCTTCTAAGCCTCCTCCGGACCTTCACCAAGGCCAGCACAACTGCCCAGCATTACATCCTTGCTTGGGCAGAGGGTCACACTGCACAAGAGGTGGCCTGGAGACAGGGAAAAGTGCTGGCCTTCCTCTCCACCCCCTCCTCTGCAACATTCTGCACCCTGGATAAATGTGTATGTTTTTTTAAAAGCAGACAAACATACAGGGGAGCACGAAGCTTCATGTGAATGTCTTTAATGGATGTCCTCCTGCTTAGAGTTCCACTAGGGGTTGATCGTTTTTTTGCAGTCCGTCAGGTCCACGTGGCTGTGGGGGGGGCCAGGGTTTCCCCACACCCCACCTCTCATACCGCTGTACTTCGGGAAGGTGGCCTGCAATAGAGCACAAGGGCTGGAAGAACACTATCAGGAGGTGCACTCCAGTAGGATTAAGCTCATCTACCTTGGCAATCTTTTCCCTCCCCAGCCCTGCATCCCACCAATCCCCTCCCTGTACACCCACCTCTGCTCTGAATGAACTCAGTGGCTGAGCCTCCAGGGAATAAGCCCAAGAACTTTCCTCTCCCTCTCAGGGAAGGAATTTCTCGACCCTTCCACCCTGAGAACTTGACAACCCTCTCGCTCCTGAACCATGACCCCTGCCGCCGGGACTCCTCGGGAACATCTTGCCTGCTGCACACACCCTGGGACCATTTCATTTCCTTTAATGAGATACCCTCCCGTTCCTCATTCCTGCAAACTGCAGTCCCGGTTCACTCCGTCCCCTCGGGGGCCCGGGCTGGTGCATTTTCACTGCACTCCCGCTGTGCTGAGTTCACCCTTTGGTAAGGAGACCAGGCTTCTACATGATACTCCCACCTGTGGCTTCATGGTCCCACACAGCTGTGGGGCTGGTACAAACCCTCCTGGAACAACAACACCTGCACTGCTGACTTCTTGCTGCATGATGGTCCTACCCAGTACCCGCTTCCCCGGCCATCACCCCAAACCCTGCCATCGATGAATGGGAGCTGGTGTCCCAACAGCCCAACACCCACTTCATCTTCCAGTAAGATGGTACCCATGCCAGGCAGACTCTTCCTCCCCTCAGGAATGATGGGAATTGGCAGATCAGGTTTGGTGGGGTGGGGAGCCTGGGCACAGCCCCACACAAACTCTGGAGGCAGGTGGGTCTGAGCAGGAACCTGGTGTGGGAGGCTCCGCGGTGTAAAGAAAGCAGTGAGGAGTACTCACGCAGAAGGCTGGCGGAAGATGACCATCTGTGGAGTGGCGTTCAGCTTTTGAGGAGAGTCAGAGCATCAGAGAGTTAGTGCAGAACAGGGCTGATCACTTGGGGTCCCTGGATCAGTGAGACTGAAGGGTACGGCTGTCTGCACTGCAAGGACCTCAAGTGTAATTACAGCTACACACAGTACAACACGCACAGTGATCCCACTCTCCACACTGACTAATTGAGTCCCATTTACTACAGTCTATTTACACCCAAACTCAGTAATCCCACTCACCACACTGATTAATCAAGTCCCATTCCCAACAGTCTACTAACACACGCAAACTCACAACATCTTGCCTCAATCATAGTGTAGTTCGTGCAAACTGCACACATACTCAAATTCACTAGTCCAATGTCACTCATAGTCCAGTAACACACACAAACTGACTACAGTCCAGCCTGACTCACTACAATCTAATCCCTTTGCTACCTACACAATACAATGCTCAGCAGTCCCACTCTCCCCACTGACCACCACAACCCCACACTCACCGCTCAGTCCAAAGCCAACATCCTCACTACACAGTGTAGTGTAAAATCACTAATGTGATCTGTTGGAAAACCCCTTAATTGTAACACTTTGAAATGTTAGCTCCTGGTCACTGGAGAGATCTGCAGTATACTGCCTGATCTGGGGGCAGAATGCTGGGAAAGCGCTGCCACAGGTTACGTGAGAAAAGGTGCAACAAACCAGCAGGACATGGAAGACGGAATGAGAGAACACAGACCCACGAGATTGCAGTGAGAAACAAACTGCTGAAGGAACACAGCAGGTAAAGCAGCATCTGTGGAGGCACTCGGGTGGTCAGCATTTCAGGCTGAGACCCTGCGTCAGGACTGAGAGACACATGGCCAGCAGCAAGTGGTGGCAGATAATCAGGCAGGTTGGGGGGGGGGTGGAATGTATCAGAAGGGGTAGCCAAAGGAGAGAACCCCAGGAGGATAGATGTTTGGCACTGGGCAGTACCAGGTGGCAGAGAGTGAAGAATCCAGTTAATGTGATGGGGGCAGGGGGGCCTCCATCTGCCCACTATCCCCCTATTTCACTTATTTCCACCTATCGAATGACCACCTGCCCTCTTCCAGACCACAACACACTTGGGCAGGTACATGGATTGGAAAGGTTTAGAAAGTTATGGAGCCAGATGCTGGCAAATGGTAATCTTAGTTGTCATAGACCAGTTGGGCCACAGACCTTTTTATACTGGAAATCTACTGTCTGCACTCCCAGACCTAATGCAGGGCCAAAATGTCGGCCATCCATTTGGCTCCACAGACACTGCTCGACCTGCTCTTTTCATCTAACACATGGGAGAGGGCTGTCCTATGAAGAGTGGGTTGCCCACTACAATCTGACCCTACTACACAGTCTCCACAATTCTGACACAGATCAATCCCAAGGCACATTCAATCTCTCTCCTCACCCACCGCGCGTCCAATCCCACCCCTCACCCACCGCACGTCCAATCTCACTCTCCTCACCCACCGCGCGTCCAATCCCACTCTCCTCGCCCACCGCAATTCCAATCCCATCCCTCGCCCACCGCAAGTCCAATCCCACTCTCCTCACCCACCGCACGTCCAATCCCACTCTCCTCGCCCACCGCAAGTCCAATCCCACCGCACGTCCAAACCCACCCCTCGCCCACCGCACGTCCAAACCCACCCCTCGCCCACCGCATGTCCAATCCCATCCTTCGCCCACCGCGCGTCCAATCCCACTCTCCTCACCCACCACACATCCAGTCCCACTCCCCTCGCCCACCGCACATCCAGTCCCACTCAGTCCCACTCTCCTTGCCCACCGCATGTCCAATCCCACTCTCCTCACCCACCTCACATCCAATCCCACTCCCCTCACCCACTGTACGTCCAATCCCACCCCTCACCCACCACATGTCCAATCCCACTCTCCCATTCACGTAACTATCCAAACTTCTTTTGAATTGTTACAACTGAACCTGGTATCTACTACTTCTATTGGCAGTTCATTTCACATTTGCATTTCTTCTGAGTGAAGAAGTTTCTCTTCAGATTCTCCTTAAATATTTCACAAACCTCCTGTATGACCTCTGTTTCTCGTCTCACCCAACCTGAGGGGGAAAACCTTGCATGAATTCACCCTATAGATACCCCTCATCATTTTGTATACAGTACCTCTATCAAATCTCCCCTCATTCTCCTGCAGGGAAAAATTTCCCAACCTATTTAATCTTTCCCTAAAAAAAATCAGGACCTGGAGTTTGGGCAACATCCTTGTAAATTTTTCTCAGCACTCTTTTAAGTGAATCTCAGTGTAGTGTATCAAATCACAGCAAGAGAAAATCTGCGGGTGCTGGAAATCGGAACAACTGTACTGCTTTCCAAGAGATGCTTCTTAGCTTGCTGAGTTCCTCCAGTGTTTTGTGTGTTGTTCAGAGTAGTATCTGGTAACCTAAATGTACAGTATTTACTTAGGACTTAGAAGCTTATTGATATTGTCGTGGAGGTAGGTGACCAGAGCTGCACACGCTGCTTTAAATTTGGCTCCTGTACTCAATGCCCTGATTTATGAAGGCCGATGTTCTAGTGGTTGCTCTCTTTACAACCTATCTATCTGCAACACCACTTTCGGGTATTATGGGTCTGTATTCCCAGATTCCTGTGTTCTACCCCACTCCCCAGAGCTCAACCACTTACTGTGTAAGTCCTAAACTGGTCACTAGGGCAAGACAACATCCCAGGAAGCCATTTGGTTCAGTGATTCTATGCTCACTCTCTGACTGATCCCAATTTCAACCCCACCACGTTTCCCTGTAACCTATTATCTGACACATGCTCACTAATGTGCCAAGATATTTCATGAGAGCTGGGAAAGGAGGGGGCAGAAGTCTTGATGAAAGGTCTCAACCTAGAATATTGACTGTTCATTTCCCTCCATCACTGCTACATGACCTGCTGAGTTCCTCCAGTATTTTGTGTGTGAACCTTCATTGAACCTCTCATCCTATGTGCCACTATGAAGTGGGGAGAGAGGACATGGGTCCCCACATCCCCTGGCTCCCTCCTCCCCTAAACTGTTAAAAGAGCAGAGAGAGAGAACAGGGTTTTTTAATCAGCCATGCTGGCCCCTCTTCCTTGGGAATGTTTTGGTGATCCAGCAGGGGTGCGTTCAGACACTTCGTAGGATCAGAGAAGGAACTGCTGCCCCCCCCCCAAAACTCCCACATTCCTGAGAAAAGAAACAAGGAAGGAAATCACAGCAGTGTAGCTAGAAAAGCTGCTGCCTCACAGTTCCAAGTCTACCCTGACCTCAGGCACTGTGTACACACGGGTTTGTATGCTCTGCCTGTCACCACACAGGCTCCCTTCCAAGTCCCAAAAACACACAGGGCTGATCCTCCAGTGCATGGGTGAGGGGTTAAATCTGGGTGCAGTTATGGCAAAGTGGGGAGAATGAAATGGGATCAGTGCAAAGCAGTGATTAGTAGTCGGCACCGAGTAGGCTGAATGGCCTGTTTCCATGGTGATTAACTCTATGACTTCTTTCTGACACCTACCTAAATAACCCCGGGGGGGGGGGGGAGGTTGGGGAAGGTGGAAGGAATTGTTTGATCTCTGCTCAAGGAGCTGTTTGCTGTGTTGAATTTAATACTCCAGCTTCCTTGTGAAGAGATGCGTTTGCCAACGTCCTCTCTGTGCTCTTTGCTTTGAATTCCTTCTCCGGCCTCATTACCCTCCTGCTGGGGGTGGAGGAGTAACAAAATATCTGGCCATCCCCCACCCTCTAGAACTGGCCCTATAGAGACAGTTTAATTTGACCTCAGGGCAGTCACACAGGATGGTGGAGGGGGTGGGAAGAGCTGAGGCTGAAAGAGGAACAAAGAGGATGGGAAGTGTGGGGGCTGGGGACCTTTGTGCCTCTGAGGCAGAGGGTAAAGGACACCTCCCACCAACCCCTCCTCACCCACAAGGCCACAGGGACGGAGAGCAGTGCGAACGTGGTGCTCATGGGTAGGACGGTTGTGCCTCCTGCTGTGCAGCTCCACTGACCCAGGTTTGATCCTGACCTCTGGTACTGTGTGTGCGTGAGAGGCAAGAGATTCCCCAGATGCTGGAAATGTTGAGCAGCCCAAGCAAAGGGCTGGGGGATCTCAGCACTTCAGGCAGGATGGAGGGAAATGAACAGTAGACTGCTCGTGCCGAGACCCTTCATCAGGACAAGTGTGTTGAGAGAGAGAGGGGAGGGCTGACATTCTATGTGTGTGTGTATATGAGAAAGTTGACTGTATGTGTGAGTAAGAGAGATAAAATTGATTGTGTGTGTGTGTGTCTGCAACTTCTCCCTGTGACACCCCTTCCCCAGGTGGTCTAGTTTTCTCCCAGGAGCACGTGAGTTGGCTGTATCCCAGTGTGGGGTAGGAGGGGGGCAGGATCTGGAAAGAACTGGAAGAATAGGTTAAAAACAATGAGATCTTTGACCATTATAAAGTGATGTAGTTGGCTGGGCAGCATCCTAGGAATCTGGAATTGCAACATAGAGGAATCCTGTACATCAGATTATCAGGGGGGCATATCGCCGGGCAAGTAGAGAAGAAAGTCCTTGGTAAATCTGCAGCGTTTCCACTTGCTGGAAGAAGTTCTCATGCACAGTTGCTCTCAGTGGAGCAACAGCTTTAGGGAGCCTCCCATTCCAGTTTATCAGAAGGGCAAGTAGAAGGAGTGCCTATCCACCCCTCCTCCTCCCTCTCCCGGCAGCCACCCTTGCCCTCAGAATCCACCTTCCTCCTCCTGGGGTCCACTAGACTGATTCCTTAGCCAACACTAGCCAACAGTTCACTGCTGCTCCACTCATTACTAGACTACTACAGCACAGTACAGGCCCTTCAGCCCTCCATGTTCTGCTGACCCATATATTCCTTTAAAAAAGTACTAAACCCACACTACCCCGTAACCCTCTATTTTTCTTTCATCCATGTGCCTGTCCAAGAGGCTCTTAAGTACCCCTAATGTTTTAGCCTCCACCACCATCCCTGGCAAGTCATTCCAGTCACTCTCAACCCTCTGCGTAAAAAGCTTACCCCTGATGTCTCCCCTAAACTTCCCTCCCTTAACTTTGTACATATACCCTCTTGAGTTTGCTATTCGTGCCCTGGGAAACAGGTGCTGGCTATCCACCCTATCTACACCTCTCTTAATCTTGTAGACTTCTATCAAGTCCCCTCTCATCCTTCTATGCTCCAAAGAGAAAAGTCCCAGTTCTGCTAACCTTGCCTCATAAGACTTGTTCTCCAATCCAGGCAACATCCTGGTAAATCTCCTCTGCATCCTCTCCATAGCTTACACATCCTTCCTATAATGAGGTGACCAGAATTGAACACAATACTCTAAGTGTGGTCTCACCAGAGATTTGCAGAGTTGCAACATGACCTCTCTACTCTTGAACTCAATCCCCCTGTTAACGAAGCCTAGCAACCCAAGGGCCTTTTTAACTACCCTATCAACCTGTGCAGCAACCTTGAGGGATGTTTGGATTTGAACCCCAAGGTCCCTCTGTTCATCCACACTCTTAAGTAACTGACCATTAACCCTGTACTCAGCCTTCTGGTTTGTCCTTCCAAAATGCATTACCTCACACTTACCCGGATTGAACTCCATCTGCCACTTTTCTGCCCAACTCTGCATCCTGTCTATATCCTCTTGTAACCTTCGACAACCTACAGCTCCATCCACAAATCCTCCAACCTTTGTGCCATCCACAAACTTACTCACCCATCCTACCGCCTCTTCATACAGGTCATTTATAAAAATCACGAAGAACAGGGGTCCCAGGACAGATCCCTGTGGCACTCCACTAGTCACCGACCTCCAGGCAGAATACTCTCCTTCCACTACTACCCTCTGCTTTCTTCCTGTAAACCAATTTTTAACCAAACAGCCAAAGTTCCATTGATCCCATGCCTCATGACTTTCTGGATGAGGTCTCTCATGGGGGACCTTGTCAAATGCCTTGCTAAAATCCATGTAGACCACATCTACCGCCCTACCCTCATCAATTTCTTTTGCTACCTCTTCATAAAACTCAATCAGGCTCGTGAGGTACGACCTTCCCTTCAAAGCCATGTTGACTATCCTTGAGCAGACTGTACTCCTCCAAATGCTAGGAGATCCTATCCTTAAGAACCCTTTCCAATAGTTTGCAGACCACTGACGTAAGACTCACTGGTCCATAGTTCCCAGGATTCTCCCTATTACCTTTTATAAACAAGGGAACTACATTTACCAATCCTCCAGCACCTCCCCTGCAGCCACTGAGGATTCAAAGATCATAGCTACTGCTCCAGCGATCCTGGGACAGACGGATGTTAGCTCTTCTTTCATTACAATTACAACAATGGATTAGGACATCCAGCCCATCTAGTGCACAATGATCCATTTAAAGTTTCCCCACATTCCCATCGACATCCCAGATTCTGATCATCGCCACACATACAATTCACAGCAGCTGAGTACCCCACCGTATCATGTATCTCTGGGGTGTGGGAGACTAAAGCTTCTGGGGGTAGGACAACCCATGGGGGTCCCAGGGAGAATGTCCAAATGGACAGAGACAGCCTGAAGTAGGGATTTAACCTAGGGCTGTGGTGATGAGAAGAAGCAGCTAGGCCATGTCGTCAAGCATCAGTTCAGAGGTGCAGCAATTAATTCACGCTTCCCAGCCAGTCCACAGTTATCTGTACCTCAGAAATAAGGCCTCAACATTGAAAGAATGGATGAGGCCGCTTCAGGAAACCTCTGTCCTTCTGTGCTCTGGCCCTTGGTCAGCAGGCTGAAGGTCCAGAACCAGGACTCGCTTTCCGGTTTTGTTCGACTGCCCGGAAGGGGAGGGGTCACCTGGTGCTCAGTCAGTGGGGACGAAGAGGGTGACTTAATGCGCCTTCAGGGTGAGACTCGAGTCTCAGAGTAAGGTCTGTGATCTGCTGAGCCCAGCTGACCAGGAAAGATGACCATGGAATTAACAGCAGCAGGTGATGGTTGGTAAAGAATGAGAGGGGTGCAATGGGTAGGGAGTAGAGAGCGATGTAGAGGTGAAGTGGGGGGAGGGGTGGTGAAGGAAAGGGAAGGGGCAGAAGTCAAAGCAGGAGAGAATGAGAAGAGAAAGGGAGAAGGAGAGGGAAGCAGATTAAGAGGAAGAGATCAGAACAGATGGGGAGTGTGGGAAAGGGAAAGGTGGGGAAAGAAGGGTGAGAGAGGATGGAGAGAAAGGGGGTGAGGAGATAATGGGGCAGGGAGAAAAGAGGGCGGGAGACAGAGTTTGTATGAGTGCGGAAAGAATAGAGGGGGTGGGATAGGGAAGGATGGGGAGGGGCAGAAGAAAAAGGATGGCTAGTGGGGTGAGAAGAGAGGAGGATGGGAGGAAGGAGTAGAGAGAAAAGTGCGGAGAAGGTGGAAGAGGGAGTGGAACATAAGTGTGGAAAGAGCTGGAGTGAGAGGGGGTAGGAGATAGAGAAAGGGGAAGGGGGAACTGAAGGAGGGAGAGTGAGAAAGAAAAATTCTGTGGGAGAAGAAGATTGCATTGGTATCTACGCCTTGGAGAAAGGCCAAGACTGATTCAGCATTTCCCAGTTAGCAAGCTCAAATGTGCGAAGGAGCTGCAGGGGAGTTTCTTCAATTCACAGAGAGAGAAGCAATGTGTTTCTCTCGGCCTTTGGCCAGCTTAGGCCTAGGGAGCTGTGCAACCAACAACTGTACAGAAGGACAGCAAATTTCCACAGCAAATCCTGGCAAATGGTCATGAGAGACTGAGATAAACGTTGGGCCAGGGAACCAGACAAGATATTCAAAGGCAACACGAGTGAATCTGCAGATGCTGGAAATAAATAAAAACACAAAATGCTGGCAGAACTCAGTAGGCCAGACAGCATCTATGGGAGGAGGTAGTGACGATGTTTCGGGCCGAAACCCTTCATCAGGAGTGAAGTAACATGGGATGGTCGAGGGGGATAAGAAATGGGGGGAGAGATAAAGTAGAGAGCTAGGAAGTGATAGGCTGGAGGCCACAGGGAGATCCCGCCACTGCTGGAGGACCGAGCGCCGGTGTTCGGCGAAACGGTCTCCCAGTCTGCAGCGGGTCTCCCCAATGTATAAATGGCCACATCCGGAGCACCGGATACAGTATATCACCCCAGTTGACTCGCAGGTGAAGTGGTGCCTCACCTGAAAGGCTCCTTTCAGGTGCTCCCGATGTGGCCGTTTATACATTGGGGAGACCGTTTCACCGAACACCGGTGCTTGGTCCTCCAGCAGTGGCGGGATCTCCCTGTGGCCACACACTTCAATTCCACAGACCACTCCCACTCCGACATGTCTGTCCATGGCTTCCTTTACCATCAAGATGAGGCCACACGCAGGTCGATGGAGCAACACCTTATCTCCCGCCTAGGTAGTCTCCTACCTGCTGGCATGAACATCCAACTCACAGACCTCTGTTGATACCCCTGCCCCCCCCTTACCCCTATCCCTATGTATTATTTTAGTCTGGTTCTCTTTCTCTCTCCCCCCCCACACTAAAATCTCCCCCTAGCCCATTTCCCTCCAGCCTATCACTTCCCAGCTCTCTATTTTATCCCTCCCCCCATTTCTTATCCCATTTCGACCATCCCATGTTACTTCACTCCTGATGAAGGATTTCGGCCCAACACATCGTCACTACCTCCTCCCATAGATGCTGTCTGGCCTACTAAGAGAATGCAGAAAGTTTTATTCAGATATATAAAGAGTAAAATAGTGGCGAGAGTGGATATCAGACTGCTGGAAAATGATGCTGGAGTGATAGTTTAGGGAACAAAGAAATGGTGAACAAACTTAATAAGTATTTTGTGTCAGTCTTCACTTACACTGGAAAACATTACCAGACTGCCAGAAATCTGAAGGTGTTAGGGCTGAAGTGAGCACTGCTGGTATTAATAAAGAAAAGGTCCTTGGCAAGCTGAAAGGTCTGAAGGTAAATAAGTCACCTGAATCAGACTACACTCTAGGGTTCTGAAAGAGGCACCTGAAGAGATTGTGGAGGCATTAGTGATCTTTCAAGAATCACTAGACTCTGGAATGGTTTCAGAGGATGGGAAAATTGCAAATGTCTCTCCACCCTTTAAGAGAGGGAGGCAGAAAGAAGAAAGGAAATTATGGGCCAGTTAGCCTGACTTCACTGGGTGGGAAGGCTTAGGAGTCCATTATCAAGGACGAGGTTTCAGGGTAATCGGAGGCACATAATAAAATAGTCCAAAGCCAGCATTGTTTCCTCAAGGGAAAACCTTGCCTGACAAATCTGTTGGAAATCTTTGAGGAAATAACAAACAGGATAGACAAAGGAGTCAGTGAATGCTGTCCACTTGGATCTTCGGAAGATCTTTGACAAGGTGTCGCACGAGGCTACTTAACAAGAGCCCATGGAATTACAGGAAGGATACTAGCATGGATAGAAGATTGGCTGACTGGCAAGAGGCAAAGAGTAGGAATAAAGGGGGCCTTTTCTGGCTGGCTATCAATGACCAGTGATATTCCGCATGTATTGAGACCAATTCTTTTCATGTTATATGTCAATAATTTGGATTATGGCA
Organism: Hypanus sabinus; assembly: GCF_030144855.1. Classification (NCBI taxonomy): domain Eukaryota; kingdom Metazoa; phylum Chordata; class Chondrichthyes; order Myliobatiformes; family Dasyatidae; genus Hypanus; species Hypanus sabinus. The sequence goes on from NC_082731.1 coordinate 17,743,040, forward strand.
TTGTGGCTAAGTTTGTGGGTGATATGAAAGTAGGTGAAGGGACAGGTAGAGTTGAGGCTAAAAAAATAAGTTACCTCAAACAGTCTAATAGGAGGGGATCATCACTTCCCTGGCTGAAGGTTGACTCATTATAGGGTCTAATGGCTGAGAGCAAGAATGACTTCACGTAGCGCTTTTTGGAGCAGTCTTACTCTATTCTTAAAAGTGTTCCTCTGTTCAGTCAAGGTGGCGTGCAAAGGGTGAGAAACATTGTCCAGAATTGCCAGGATTTTCTGTAGGGTCCTTTGTTCTACCACAGCCTCCAGTGTGTCCAGTTTGACTCCTACAACAGAGTCAACCTTTCTAATCAGTTTATTGAGCCTGTTGGCATTGCCCTAGCACACCACTGGATGGAAGATTGTACTGGCAACAACATACTCCAAAGGACCTCAGTCTCCTCATGAACTAGAGGAACCTCTGGACCTCAGTTGCTCCACTCTTGGCTCTCAGCCAGATGCATGGATAGGTCCTCACCAGCAATAGTAACAGGACAGCTTGCACCATTTGACAAAGTCCTCCACCAAGGCCCTGTATTCATCCTCCCGTCCTCCCTTTATTCACCCAACTATTGCTGAATCAGAGAATTTCAGCAGATGACATGACTCACTGTTGTATCTAAAGTCCAAGGTGCACAGGGTAAACAGGAAGGCGGCCAATAGAGTCCCCTGTGGGGCCCCAGTGCTGCTTATAGTGATGTCTGCCACACAGCTCTGAAGCCACACAAACTGTGCTCTGCCACTCAGGTAGTCCATTATACAGGACACAACAGAATTGCCAGTCTGCACTGAAAGGAGCTTTTCCCTCAGAAATGAATGTTGTATTATATTGAAGGCACTTGAGAAATAAAAAAAATCACAATCTTCTTCATGACAATGATTGTATTGAGGTCCTAACCCCCTGTTGAATCCTCTTTAGCATGTTAGACAGGTCCTCCACCATGAACACTGACATAAAATTCAAAGATCCATGAAAATGATGCTGGGATGTTCATCTTATGAGGAGCATTTGAAGGCTCTGCGCCTGTACTCACTGGAATTCAGGAGGAATCTCACTGAAACCAATCGAATGTTGAAAGGCCTTGGATAGAATGGATGTATCCTATGGTGGGGGAGTCTAAGACCAGAGGACAAAGTCTCAGAATAGAGGGTCATCCATTTAGAACAGAGGTGAGCCAGAGAGTGGTGAATCTGTGGAATTTGTTGTCACAGGCAAGTGTGCACATTCAAGGCAGAGGTTGATAGATTCTTGATTAGTTCAGAACATGAAAGGATACAGGGAGAAGGCAGGAGATTGGGACTGAGAGGAAAATTGGATCAGCCATGGTGAAATGGCAGAGCAGACTCAATGGGCCAAATGGCCCAATTCTGCTCCTATATCTTATGAACTCTTGGCCATTTCCACATTACCTGATATAATTCCCCTTTCTCGGCTTCCAAGGGACCTGCGCTCACTTTTGCTACTGTTGCAGTGCAGTCCTCTTTGTATGTTAACTCTTCCCAGATTCATGGCCCCTCACCATGGGTGGGGTCAGGGGAAGTAGGTACAATTCAATGCAGCAGATTAATCCACTGACCTGCATACCTTTGGGACATGGGAGCAAACTGGAGAACCCAAGAAGGTCCCGCGGGTCATGCTAACTTTACCCAGACAATGCCAGAGGTCAGGATCAAGCCCTGATCATCCACCCAGTACAAACAGTCCCATGTTAGTTGTTTACATTACGGAAACTGCCCCTTACAGAATTCACAAATCACTATCCAAAACTATGAGACAGAAGACAAAACAAGCTCTTGCAAAATTTATGTGCCAAAAATAACATGCAAAAGGAACAAAATCTCCTGATGAAGGGTCTTGGCCTGAAACGTTGACTGTTTATTCCCCTCCATGGAAGCTGCCTTACCTAACAATTTCCTGGAGCATGTTGCTCAAGATTTCCAGCAGCAGTGTTTACAAAATTTGTCTGGTATCATTTTTAATCACAGTGCTGTGGGGCACTATGGTCTGAATATGATATTGCCACATTAATTAGATTGGCAGTTACAAGTCTCTCTTTTGACACTCACTCTCCAGTTGAGGACTGGTGAACAAACATCTCAGAGTGCAGCAAGGGGATCACCTGTACAGTAATACTCCCATTATTTGGGAGGCTCTGGGCTCATGCCAAACTATCAGATTTTCCCCAAATTCCAGATATTATTGCTACGCTAATTCCAGATAATTGCTATTATCCAATGCTCCTCAAATTCACTTTGTTTCAGGTAAAGTATTGCAATAAATCTTCCGGACACCTTGGTAAGGACAGAAAGAGTCAAGACTCTTCGTCTAGGGGCTCCCAACTTGGCATCCATGGACCTTTGCTTAATGGTATACAGTAGGTCCATGGCATTAAAAGTTTGGGAACTACAAGAGGGGAAACAGCCAGAACAAAGAGGTGAGGGGAAGGAGTAAAGCAGGAGTTGGCAAGCGACAGGTGGATCCGGGTAAGGAGGGGTTGGTAGACAGGTAGAGGGAGAGGTGGAGATAAAGGCTGGGAAATGGGAGGTAGAGGTAACTAAGGGCTTTAGATTGTGGAATGTGACAGGGAAGGAACAGGGGACACAGAACCAAATAAGGAAGGTGGGGTTGGGGTGGACCCTAGAGCAAAGGGTGCAGAGATGGGCAGATGGAGAAGTAAAACAACAGAGTGATCAGGGCTGAAAGCTGGATGTGTGTAGGTGCAACTGGATGCACCAGCAGGTGAAGGGCACAGAGGGGAAGAATGTTACCCAAAATTGTTCATTTTGTTGGACAAGACCACCCAGGTGAAATAGCAGGTGCTGCTTCTCTAGTTTGTGATTTGCCTCACCAGCAGAGGAGGCGGCCAAGGACTGACAAGTCAATATTATCAGTGTGAGAACAGGGAGCACCGGGGGTCAGGGTAGACAGAGCAAGGGTTATCAGCAAAGTTCTACTCTGCACAGAGTTTCAGGGGTGTGGGTATGGAATCAATACGCTTTGGGGGTTGTAGGGATGGGGACCCAGTGAGCTTCAGGGGTTGTGGGTGCTGGCGATCCTGGTGAGTTTCAGGAGTGGAGATGGTGTGGGGGCAGGGATCCTGTGTGTTTGAACGGAAGTTTTAGGGGTGTAGGTATATGGATCTCAATGAATTTTAGGAGAGTATTGGGTCTGCAAGAGAAGTAGGAGAAGGTGTGATCCCAATATCGAGGTTTTTTGTTGCAAGAACTGTCGCCCCTCTTCAAACATGGGGCATCTTGGTAAAGTGTTGGGAGGTGGAGGGTCCCTGCAAATTTTGGGGAGCACAGGAAATATTGCCAGAATGCCGAACCATGGGGAATTTGGAATAGTGAGGCAACAGATCAACAGATTATTGGGGTTTAATTTGTTCCACAATCACCATCTCCTTATTTAAGACTGAATAACCTATTCGACATTCCCCACGGTGGATATCAGCCTCAGACGCCAGCACAGTAATTGAAATACTGTGCTATTGACCCCAAACAGCAGGAATCATGAATGCAGGGGCAGCCATGGGTCTGTGTGCATTGTCCCGAAGAAGCAGCCACTTACCACGCACCCCAACCTGCTCTCACCTGTATCTGCTGGCGAGGATCACCGCTCACAGAGGTGGTCTGGTGGCTGCCACTCATTCCTGAAAAGACAAGTGCTTGTTCAGTTGGTCTGATGGGATGAAGCCTTGGCCCCTCCCACCCCCATTTCTCAATTCTACAAGATCGTGGCCGATTTGACTGTGACCCTGACCTCCACCCATCCCAGTGGGCTGGCATTCTCTCTAGCCAATAGGGAATCTGTCTCTCTTCACTTCACAAAAATCCCCAGTCTCTGCTCCCACCATCCTCACAACAAATAGAGCTGGAGCTGGATAAAATGGCTGAAAAACATACCTACATTTTCAGCTCCTGCTTTGTTCCAGTGTAGGATCTAATAAAATTCAAATGTGTGTCTATATGTATACACTGAAAGTGTTTTTGCTTGTGTTTATGCGTGTATATCTACGTGTGTGTGTGTGTGTGTGTGTGTGTGTGTGTGTGTGTGTGTGTGTGTGTGTTGTTGGTCTCAACACTCTCCCTCTGAGACCCTGTGGGTGGTTCCTTCCCCTGCCCCAGAGACATTCATTCAGGTTGGTGTGCTAATGCAACACTGTGTATTGCCACTTGTGTGGGTGAGGGGTGAAATTGACACCCCTGGGAGAAGTTGACAGGGATGTGGGGGATGGAATGGGATCAGTGTAAATGGATAGTTAATGGTTACTGCGGACTGGGGGAAACTGAAGATCCTGTTTGTTTGCTCAATGGATCCACGACATCGGTCGAGCCACAGGGAAGTGTCATATCACATCCGGATTCAGCCATGAGGAAAGACAGGAAAGTCCCAGAGAGAGTGCATCTGGAGTCACCTTGCGGCTTCCAGGAACTAGCTCCATGATAAGGAGTGCTCAGCAGTCAGGGTCTGTCCCTGAGGGTGGAGGTTGCAAGGGGAAGATGTAATTGAGGTGCATTAGACTGTGAAGTGTTTAGACAGAGGTAGTTGGTGTTAGTGGATAGTTCAAGAACCAAGACAAAAACAAAATCAGGTCTGTTATCACTGACATGTAGTATCTTGTTTTGTGACAGCAGTACAGTGCAAAACATAAAGATTACTAAAATACACACTGGATTAAAGAAGATTTTGCTTCCTCAATACTTTTGGTTGTATCTTGTAGATTTTGGGCTCCTGATTATGAAAATCACCATGAAAATCCCCTATCACGCACAATCTCTTTGGAATCTCCTATATTTGTTATTTCAATTCATAATTCAAGTAAATTAAAATGTCGCCCACAATGCAAGCAAAAAAGCTTTCTATCTTGTCCAGGCATGCCATCCACTGTTGGTCCGACCAATCGGCCTCCATGTTACAGGACTGCTTTGATGACGTCATCTGGAATGATGAGGATGTCTCCGAGTTCACGGAAGGGGTCACGAGTTCTGTCCAGAGGCGCATTGAGGATGTTGTCCCCCAGAAATCAGTCAGGGTCTTTCCAAACCAGGAACCCTGGATCAACAGTTCCACTTAAGCACACTTACCGCGTGACACAGAGCTTACGTTGCCGATAACCACCAGGAACTCAAGAAATACAGCTACGATCTGCACAAAGTCAGCAAGATCCAGATACAACTCTCCAACAACAACACCCACAGCTCGTGGCAAGGTCTGCACACCACTGCAGACTTGAAAGCTAAATGTAGTGCTGTTTCCAACATCGCTGCCCCTCTCCCAGATGAGCTAAATCTTTTTTACGTTCCACTCAATGCTGCCAACACCAGGCCCCTGAGGAAAGCTGCTGAAGAGAAGTGCAGCTTGGTCACCTCTGGGACTGAAATATGCAGGTGCTTCCAATGAGTGGACAGTCGCAAGGGTGTGGGACCGGAAGGCCGCCCAGGTGCTCGGCACAACTGCAAGGTGTTCTTACAGACATTTTTAATTTCTCCCTCTCCTAGTGCAGAGTGCCCTCCTGCTTCAAAACTGTTCCTGTACCTAAAAAAGACCAAGGAAACATGTCTGAACAACTGGTGTCCTGTCGCACTCACCTCAATAATAAGAAAATGCTTTGAGAGGTTTGTCAGGGACTACATCTGCAGCATGCTGCCTCCCACACTGGACCCTCCTACAATTCACCTACCGACACAACCGATCAACAGATGACGCAATAGCCACAGCTCTATACACCGTTCTTACATATCTGGAGAAGAAGGGTGCTTATGTGAGAATGCTGTTCTTGGACTATAGTTCAGTATTCAACACCATAATTCCCTCCAGGCTCGACAAGAAGCTCCAAGAACTTAGCCTCCACCCTGCCTTCTGTAGCTGGATCCTGGACTTCCTGACAGATCACTGAGAAATTCTAAGGGTAGAAAGACCCTAATGGGAGTTACCTACAGGCCCCCAAACAGTCTGGATGTAGGGTGTAAGTTGAATGAAGAGTTAAAATTGGCATGTCGCAAAGGTAATGATACAGTTGTCATGGGGGATTTCAACATGCAGATAGACTGGGAGAATCAGAATGGTACTGGATCCCAAAAAAGGGAGTTTGTGGAGTGCCTCCAAGATGGATTCTTAGAACAGCTTGTACTGGAGCCTACCAGGGAGAAAGCAATTCTAGATTTAGTGTTGTGCAATGAACTGGATTTGATCAGGGGCCTCGAGGTAAAGGAACCATTAGGAGGTAGTGACCATAATATGATATGTTTTAACCTACAATTTGAGAAGGAGAAGGGAAAATCGGATGTGTCAGTATTACAGTTGAACAAAGGGAACTATGGAGCTATGAGGGAGGAGCTGGCCAAAGTTCAATGGAACAATACCCTAGCAAGGAAGACAGTGGAACAAAAATGGCAGGTATTTCTGGGAATCTTGCAGAAGGTGCAGGATCGGTTCAATCCAAAGAGGAAGAAAGATCCTAAGGGGAGTGAGGGGTGGCCGTGGCTGACGAGGGAAGTAAAGGGCAGTATAAAAATAAAAGAGAAGAAGTATAACATAGCAAAGATGAGCGGGAAACTGGAGGACTGGGAAGCTTTTAAAGAGCAACAGATAACAAAAAAGGCAATACGCCAAGAAAAAGTGAGACATGAAGGTAAACTAGCCAAGAATATAAAGGAGGATAGTAAAAGCTTCTTTAGGTATGTGAATAGCAAAAAAATAGTTAAGACCAAAATTAGGCCATTGAAGACAGAAACGGGTGAATTTATTATGGGGAACAAGGAAATGGCAGAAGAGTTGAACAGGTACTTTGGATCTGTCTTCACTCGGGAAGACACAAACAATCTCCCAGATGTAATAGTGGCCAAAGGAACTAGGGTAAAGGATGAACTGAAGGAAATTTATATTAGGCAAGAAACGGTGTTGGATAGACTGTTGAGTCTGAAGGCTGATAAGTCCCCGGGACCTGATGGTCTGCATCTCAGGGTACTTAAAGAGGTGGCTCTAGAAATTGTGGACGGATTGGTAATCATTTTCCAATGTTCTACAGATTCAGGAACAGTTCCTGCTGATGGAGGGTGGCTACTGTTGTCCCACTTTTCAAGAAAGGAGGGAGAGAGAAAACAGGCAATTATAGACCGGTTAGCCTGACGTCAGTGGTGGGATAGATGCTGGAGTCAAATATAAAAGAGGAAATTACTACACTTTTGGATAGCAGTAGAAGGATCAGTCCGAGTCAGCATGGATTTATGAAGGGAAAATCATCCTTGACTAATCTTCTGGAGTTTTTTGAGGATGTAACTATGAAAATGGACAAGGGAGAGCCAGTGGATATAGTGTACCTGGACTTCCAGAAAGCTTTTGATAAAGTCCCACATAGGAGATTAGTGGGCAAAATTAGGACACATGGTATTGGGGGCAGAGTACTGACATGGATTGAAAATTGGCTGGCTGACAGGAAACAAAGAGTAGTGATTAACGGGTCCCTTTCGGAATGGCAGGCTGTGACCAGTGGGGTACCGCAAGGTTTGGTGCTGGGACTGCAGCTGTTTACAATATACATTAATGATTTAGATGAAGGGATTAAAAGTAACATTAGCAAATTTGCTGATGACACAAAGCTGGGTGGCAATGTGAAATGTCAGGAGGATGTTATGAGAATGCAGGGTTACTTGGACAGGTTGGGTGAGTGGGCAAATGTATGGCAGATGAGTTTAATGTGGATAAATGTGAGGTTATCCACTTTGGTGGCAAGAACAGGAAGGCAGATTACTATCTAAATGGAGTCAAGTTAGGAAAAGGGGAAGTACAATCTAGGTGTTCTTGTACATCAGGCAATGAAAGCAAGCATGCAGGTACAGCAGGCAGTGAAGAAAGCTAATGGCATGCTGGCTTTTATAACAAGAGGAATTGAGTATAGGAGTAAAGAGGTCCTTCTGCAGCTGTACAGGGCCCTGGTGAGACCCCACCTGGAGTATTGTATGCAGTTTTGGTCTCCAAATTTGAGGAAGGACATTCTTCCTATTGAGGGAGTGCAGTGTAGGTTCACAAGGTTAATTCCCGAAATGGCAGGACTGTCATATGTTGAAAGATTGGAGCAACTGGGCTTGTATACACTGGAATTTAGAAGGATGAGAGGGGATCTGATTGAAACATATAAGATTATTAAGGGATTGGATACACTGGAGGCAGGAAGCATGTTCCCGCTGATGGGTGAGTCTAGAACTAGAGGCCAGTTTAAGAATAAGGGGTAGGCTATTTAGAACAGAGATGCGGAAAAACTTTTTCACCCAGAGAGTGGTGGATATGTGGAATGCTCTGCCCCAGAAGGCAGTGGAGGCCAAGTCTCTGGATGCATTCAATAGAGAGTTAGATAGAGCTCTTATAGATAGCGGGGTCAAGGGATATGGGGAGAGGGCAGGAACGGAGTACTGATTGTGTATGATCAGCCATGATCACAGTGAATGTTGGTGCTGGCTCGAAGGGCCGAATGGCCTACTCCTGCGCCTACTGTCTATTGTCTATTATCACCGGCAGGTGGTAAGAGTGGGCTCCCACACCTCTCCCCCCCGACCCTCAAAACAGATGTCCCTCAGGGCTATGTCCTAAGCATTCTCCTTTATTCTCTGTATACCTATGACTGTGTTGCTACCCACAGCTCCAATCTGCTAATTAAATACAATACTACATTGATTGGCCTAATCTTAAATAATAACGAGGTGGCCTGCAGAGAAGAAGTCGTCACCCTGACACAGTGGTGTCAAGAAAACAACCTCTCCCTCAATGTCACAAAAACAAAGGAGCTGGTTGTGGACTACAGGGGGAATGGAGACAGGCTAACCCCTGTTGACATCAATGGATCTGGGGTTGAGAGGGTGAACAGCTTCAAGTTCCATGGCATACACATCACCGAGGACCTCATGTGCTCTGTACATACCGGCTGTGGGGTGAAAACGGCACAACAGTGTCTCTTTCACCTCAGACGGTTGAAGAAGTTTGGAATGAGCCCCCAAATCCTAAGAACTTTCTACAGAGGAACAACTGAAAGCATCCTGACTGGCTGCATCACTGCCTAGTATGGGAACTGTACTTCCCTTAATCGCAGGACTCTGCAGAGAGAGGTGCAGACAGCTCAGTGCATCTGTAGATGTGAACTTCCCACTAACCAGGACATTTACAAAGACAGGTATGTAAAAATAGCTCAAAGGATCATTGGGGACCAAAGTCACCTCAACCACAAAGTGTTCCAGGTGCTACCATCTGGGAAACGGTACCGCAGCATAAAAGCCAGGACAACTTCTTCCAGCAGGCCATCAGACTGATTAATTCATGCTGATACAACTGCATTTCTATGTTACCTTGACTGTCCTGTTGTACATACTATTTATGATAAATTACTATAAATTGCACATTGCACATTCAGAGGGAGAGGTAACGTAAAGATTTTTACCATCAAGTATGTGAGGGTGTAAGTAATAAAATCAATTCAGTTCAATTTGAGTTGCTTGCATGACCCACAGCAATGGTGTCTTTTTATTGATTCTTCAGTGTTAAGCCTGAAAGCTGTGCTGCCACACACGATGGCAAATGTCCATGCTTCCATACCAATCTGCTATTCGATACACATAAAATTCCCAAAATCTTGTTGAAACACCTACAATACAGTAACAACAACTGGAGCACCTGTGGTGGTCTGAAAGCAGTTGTGTTGCTACTAGGACTGCAGTTCAGATACACCAAGTAGTTACTTCAATTGTGAACGGGACAGCTGTGCTAAAGACCCTCATTACATTAAAAAGGACTGGCCACTCCAGAAGCAGTTGGTTCCAGGGCAGAAAAGTGTGGCACAAATGCCACCTGCAGACCAAATAAAAGATATTTTGCCTCTGCTTCATATAAAACTGGGGCTGTTGAAAACTTTTGAGAAAGTGTTGAACAAGGAAGGTGAAGGATTTTGAAATTTGAGTTAGGTAGATAAATGCTTTATTGATCCCAAAGGTATTGGTGTCACAGTAGCATTATAAATATTAGAAGAGAGGAAGGAATAGAAACTAAGTTACCTCAAGCCGTCTTACAGGAGGAGGGTCATCACTGTCCCGGCTGTAGGTTGACTCATCATAGAGGGTAAGAATGACCTCATGTAGTGCTCTTTGGAGCAGCACAGTTGTCTTGGTCTATTACTAAAAGTGCTCCTCTGTTCAACCAAGGTGGTACACAGAGGGTGAGAAACATTGTCCAGAATTGCCAGGATTTTCCATAGGGGCTTTTGGGCTAACAGAGCCTCCAGTGTGTTTAGTTTGGCTCCTGTAACAGAGCCAGCCTTTCTGATCAGTTTATTGAGCCTGTTGGCATCACCTGTGTTGATGCCATTGCCCCAGCACACCACCGTATAGAAGATTGTACTGGCAACAACAGACTGGTAGAACATGTGAAGGAGAGGCCTGCATAACCCAAAAGAATTCAGTCTCCTCAGGAAGTAGAGGCAACTCTGGCCCTTCTTGTCCACAGCCTCGGTGTTGGTGATCCATTCAAGTCTGTCATTCAGGTGCACCCTTAGGTACTGGTAGGTCCTCACCACATCCACGTCCTCACCATCAATAGTAACAGGCTTGGTCTATCATCATCTACTTTGTCTTACTGATGTTGAGCTGCAGATGATTCAGCTTGCACCTCTTGACAAAATCCTCCACCAGGGTCCTGTGTTCATCCTCCCACCCTCCCTTTATATACCCAACTATTGCTGAGTCAACAGAGATTTCCACAGATGACATGACTCAAATGTTGTAGCTAAAGTCTGAGGTATACAGGGTAAACGGAAAGGGAGCCAATACAGTCCCCTGTGGGGCCCCAATGCTGCTTATAGCAATGTCTGAAACACAGCTCTGATGTTTCCCAGAATAACTGATGTCAAGATTAAGGAACGTATTTTTGTTGGTCCACAAATCAAACAGGTCATCAATGACAAGTAATTCAAAGAACTTCTCGTAAGACTGGAGAAAATCACATGGAAGACATTCAAGGGTGTTGTTGAAAACATAGTTGCAACTATGTGCAGCTGGCTGACAACGTGCTTCAAGCATACAAAACCATGAAGTGTAAGATGTCAGTAAAGAACATTGCAGTCGAGGAGAAGTGGGATCAGGGCAACTGGAATCCATCAATGCTTGCTGATTATTGTTGAAGCCTCAGACACTCAGTGCGAACAAAAATCAACAAAATATTTTTAACTTAGTTAAACTATTGCAAAGTGACAGCACCATTATGCAATTCAACACAAAATATTAGTGCTCAGCTTCAAGCAATCTACCATAACCACAGAAAATTTCTGAGGAAGCAACACTTTTGAAAACATTTTCTGTCCAGTGAAATAAATAAATAGTGCAAAAGATGAATAACGAGGGACAGGCAGAAGGTATGGGACAGGTGAGTGGGGAGTGGGTTCAAGGCCCATCTCATGACATTTATTGTGAGAACCAGAAGTCATTACTCTGCCCGAGACACCCTGGGAGAGTTCTGGCAGGTGGAGGTACTCCACGAGCAGTAGACTTACCCCCTAGCTGCAGTGGGTCGGTGTAGGTTCCAATCGCTGACTGAACTGTACTGTGAGAGAGCAGCCTAAAATCTCCGAGCCCCTGGGATTGCGAGGAGTCTCGACCTCTACTCAGGGAGAGGGTGAGCAGGGTCGGTGTTCTGCCCAGCGACCTGAGGAAGAGATGGTGATATTAACCTCCTCCAGCACAGAGCTCCAGGGCAAAATCGATACCTGAGTCCCCGCGCTAGAGTTAACCTGATTTCTAGCCCCCGTTAACCTTCAGATTCCCAATCCCTATAGTTAAACCTGACTCCCAGCCCCCAAACAACCCTCCCATCCCCAGCCCCAAGTTCACCTGACTCTCAGTTAAATCCCACCACCAACTCCCAGATTTAACTCCGACTCTAGAGTTAACCCTCTGACTCCCAGTCCTCAGAATTAACTCTAAACGGAGTCTCTAAATTAACCTCAAACTCCCAGTCCCACTAGATAACCCGATAACCAGTCAACACATGATCCCAGTCCTCACAGTTAACCCCCAACAACTCCCACAACATCCAGACCTCAGAATTCACCCCACTCCCAGTCTCCAGAGTTAACCACCCCCCACCCCCACCGATTCCCAGTCCTCATGCTTAACGTCCCACAGGAACATCAGAAGTGTTTCAATAAAGCATAGAAGTGGACACAGAGTGTGATGTATATACTCAGCATATCAGACAGCGGACAAGCAGAGTTAACAATTCACGTCGACAATCTGAACTAGGACAAACTGCTGGAGGAGCTCAGCAGGTCAGGCAGCAGCTAAGGAAAAGAGTAAACAGTCAACATTTTGGGCTGAGATCCTTCATCAGGACACACAAAATGCTGGAGGAACTCAGCAGGTCAGGCAGCATCTATGGAATTGAATAAACCGTCAGCCTGAAAGGTTGACTGCTTACTCTTTTTCCTAAATGCTCCCTGGCCTGCTGAGTTCCTCCAGTCAGTTGGTGTGTGTTACTTTCACTACCAGCATCTGCAGCTTTTCTCATTGTCAAATTGTCAAATTTTGTGACAATTTGAATTACACATTTTAAATTGCAGAGAAAAGGAAAGATCGGAAAAGGATATCCGTGACAGGCTGGAGAACGGGAAAGACTGACTGATGTGCCTGCTGGGAAATGGGGGTGAAGGCTTGTCCTTTGCAGCTGACCTGAATGGGGAGCAGGTAGGAGGAGGGAGGGAGGAAAAATGTGAAAGAACAAGAGAATAGAAAATCTGCAGGCATGGATATCTGAAATAAAAATAGGAAGAGGAGGCCCATGGAAGAAGAATCAGTAAATGCCTCAGATCTGGGACCCTTCATCAGAAAGCAAAAGAGCTGAACTGTAGCATGAAGAAGATTAGAGAAGTAAAACACTGCAGATGCAGGAAGTCTGGAATAAAAAAACAAAGGAACCTGTAAACACTCAGTGAATCAGTCAGCAGCTGTAAAGAAGGGGAACAGAATTAATGTTTCAGGTTGACAACCACTCATCAGAATTGGAAAGTAAAGCACTGGGAAGGGTTTGGGTAGCAAGAATACACAGGACTGTCAGCATCGAGTTTGGAAACAAGGAGAAAACTGAATGAGATCAGTTGAGGAGGTAAGACACAAAATGCCGAAACACACACTAAGTGCTGGAGGAACTCAGCAGGTCAGGCTGCAGCTAAGTCGATGTTCCATGTTGAGACTCTTCATCAGAATTGAAAGCAATGGGGAAGAAGCCAGGATAAGGTGGGGGGAGGGGAGGGAAGGAATACAAACTGGCAAATGGTAGCTGAGACCAGGTGAGGGAGAAGGTGAACAAGGAGGAGAATGAAGTGAGAAGCTGGGAGTTGATAGGTGGAAGAGGTAAAGAACTGAAGACAAGAAATCTAATAGGAGAGGACAGTAGACCATGGAATAAAGGGAATGAGGAGGAGAACCAAAGTGAGGAGATGGTCAGGTGAGAAGAGAAAGCGTAAGAGAGAAGCCAGAAATGGGGAATGGAAAAAGGGAAAGGAGAGGAGGAAAATTATCAGTAGTTTCAGAAATCAATGTTCATGCCATCAGATTGGAGGATACCCAGTTGGAATATAAAGTGTTGCTTCACAAAACAGAGTGGCTTGTTAATGGCAACAAAGGAAGGTACATTAGGATGGGAATGGGAAGTTAATTAAAATGGGTGACCACTGTGAAATTCCGCCTTCCATGGTGGACACAGCCAATGTGCTTGACGAAGTGGTCCTCTAATCTACATTGTGTCTCAGTGACGTTGAGGAGGACGTACTGACAGCACCGGATACAGTACATGACACCAAGAGACTTACAGGTGAAGTGTCACCTGACCGGAAAGGAGTGTTTGGGGCCTTGAAGGGTGGTGAGGGAAGAGGTCTAGGGGTAGGTGTACCACTTGTTCTGCTTGTAGGGTTAAGTGCCAGGAGGGAGATCATTGGGGAAGGATAAGTGGACAAGGCAGTCATGAAGACCACCATCCCTGCAGAAAGCAGAGAGTGGGGGGGGGGGCAGGAGAGAGGAAAAAGGTGTTTAGTGGAAGATGGCGGAAGCTGCAGAGAATGATGCGCTGGGTGTGGATGCTGTGGGGTGTTTGGTAAGGACAAAAAGAACTGTATCCCTGTTACAGCAGCGGGAAGATAGGGTGAGGGCAAATGTCTGGGAAACGGAGGCAATGCAGGTAAGAGCCACATTGATGGTAGAAGAAAGGAAGCCCCATTCTTTGAAGGTGTACATTTCAGATTATCACTGCCATACAACATGAAATTTGGTGTTTTGCAACAGTTGTGCAGCACAAAGACATAAAAATCTACAAATGACATAAATTTAAAAATATTTCACGAAAGGGAATAACAAGGCAGTGCTGACGGACTGTTAAGAAATCTGCTGAATGACGGCTGAAGAGGTACAGACCCCTTGGACGGCACAGTAGCGTAGTGGTTAGCACAACGCTTTATAGTACCAGTGACCGGGTTCAATTCCTGCTGCTGCCTGTAAGGAATTTGCACGTTCTCCCTGTGACTGTGTGGGTTTCTTCCGTGTGCTCTGGTTTTCTCCAAAAGACGGTTTCCTCCTAACCCTAACACTGTCCTGTGATCAGGCTAGAATTAAACTTGGGATTGCTGGGTGGCACGGCTTGAAGGGCCGGAAGAGGATGGATGGATAAAGATTAACAGGAATAAAGAACTGCGATGCGCTGAAATAAAAGTGCTGTAAATATTCAACTTATAGACAGAATCTGTGAAAGAAGGAATGGAGTAAGTATTTGAGATCAGTGGGTTTTTCTCAGTAATTTGTTTATAAGTTAAACTTTGACATCATATGTGATGTGGTAGAACAGTAGGCAGAGCTGCTGTCCAACACCTCCGGAAACCTAGATTTAGTGCTGACATTTGTGTGCAGTTTGCACGTTCTCCCTGTGACCTCGTGTGTTTCTCTAGGGGGCCTGGTTTCCTCTGACAACCCAGAGAGGTAGGTTAATCAGTCTCCGCAGTGTGAGTGAGGGGCAGAGTCTGGTGGGAGTTGATGGACACATAAAGGCAATGAAATGGGATCAGTACAGACGGCTCACATGGACAGTGGGCTGAGGGGCCTGCCTGTATGCTGGATGAATCTATAAGGTCGGGTAAGTGGTGACCTTTATTGACATGGCATAGCATACCTGCTTCCCCCTGAAACCCGTCTAGCACTTAGAGTCCAGACTGGGGCTGTATTTGCGGCACTGTGATCCCCTACCTTCACCCAGGAGTGACACAGGAACATAAGATATAGGACATGTGCTGGCCATCTGGCCTGTCCAGCCTGCACCACCATTAAATAATATCATGACTATCTGGTCATAGATTCAGCCCCACCAACCTGCCTTCTCCCCTTTATTCCTCTGCTACTTGAAACTCTTTATTAAATACATTTAATGAGGCAGACTCTACTGCCTCTCTGTGCAGAGAACTTCACCGATACCCTAGTCTCCGGGAAAAGCAGTTTTTCCTCATTTTTATACTAAAACCATTCACCTGGATCTTGAGGCTATGTCCCCTAGTTCTAGACTCACCTTTCAAAGGAACAACTGTCTTGCCTCAATCTTATATACCTGTTTTATAATTTTGTATGTTTCTATAAAACCAAAGCAAATAAGGGGGAACCCCACGGACACAGGGGCAAGGTGCAAACTGAACACACTGGAGGCCAAGATCGAAATGGGATCCCTGGAGCTGTGGTGCAACACTGTCTTGCTCCATTTCTCAAACACAAGGGGTTGTCCCAGCTGCTTCATAATCCTCTTCAGGATCAGCACCAAGGGGAACAGCATTGGTCGGGATTCTTCCCCTCAGCTGTTGTAGTTGCCTGCTTGGACGGAAGGGATAGGTGAGGCAGAGAGAGGGGAAGGTGAGCAATATAGAGAGGGAAAGTGAGGCAGAGAGAGGGAGGAAGTGAGGCAGAGAGGGGGGAGGTGAAGCAGACAGAGAGGTTGAGTCAGCGAGTGGGGCTGTTGAGACACAGAGAAGGGGAGGTGAGGCAGAGAGCGGGGGAAGGTAAGGCAGAGGAGGTAAGGCAGTGAGTGGGGGAGTTGAGGTATAGGGAGGGGGGAAAGTTATGCAGAAACAGGGGGAGGCGAGTCAGAGAAAGGCGTAGGAGAGGCAAAGAGGGTGGAGGTGAGGTAGAGAGAGAGGGGAGGTGAGGCAGAGAGAAAGGGGGAAGGTGAGGCAGAGATAGTAGCAGTGAGTCTGAGAGTTAGTGAAGAGGAAGGTAGTCAGGGACCAAGTCAGAGGCTCTGTCATTACCTGTACAATAAACTGTCTCCAGACTCTGTAGAAGGTGAATCTGAAATGAAAAGGAATTTGTTACTGCTAGGAAAGACAGACACTATCAAATCTCAGTAGGTCACAACGCCAGGAGCAGCAGCAGCTCCACAAACTGCACAGCCCAAGGTTTCCAAACTTGCCTGCAGCACTATCTGATTGCAGGTAAAGGAACTGGTCTCACTGGACGGATGGACTCACGCACACACAAACTCCTAAAGGCTTAAAGGAGTTCCTGTCACTGCCCACAACATAGAGATCACAGGCATGGGGTGGAGGCAACTTTCCAGAAGAGGAGCAAGGCCACACCAGCTGATGTTGAGGATTTACCAGAATTTTGCAGTGACTTGCGAACTGGAGTTATAGGGGAGAGGTTGGGCAGAACAGGGCTTCGTTCCTCGGAACATCTGACACCGAGGAGTCATCGCAGGGAGATGTCTAAAATCATAAGGATCACAGATAGGGTGAATGCACACAATTTTTTCCCCAAGGGGAAGAGCATCAAAAACTGGAGGGCACAGGTTTAAGTTAGAAGAGAAATACTTGAAGAAGACCTGAGGAACAACTTCTTCACATGTAGAGTGGTACATACAGTATACGGCACAATCTACCAGAGATAGTGACTGATGTGGGTATAATAATAAGATTTTAAAATATTGGGAGAGGCACGTCAATAGGAAAGGTTTAAAGGGATGAGACCAATTTAGATGGGCATCTTGGTCGGCATAGCCCAACTGCACCTATGGTTTTGTTTTCATACTGGGGACCGTGGGCTATTCAAAATGATGAAGATCGGATCAGTGTGGCTCACAGTGTGCTCAGGTAGACTTCAGTCAGCCTGACCTCACACAGTGCCTCTCCCTCTGAACTCAGTTACTCCCCCTCCAGCCCATCCCTTGGTACCTCCAACTACCTCCCACACTCCCCACATCACCTCTCCTTCCCCGTGTCCTGCCCCACTTTCCTCCTCCCCAATCATCTAGAAACCCTCTCTCCTTGTGCCTCTTACCTTCTCCCTTTTCCCTGGCAACTCCCCTGCTCCATCAGAGTCCTGCTGCCCTTTTCTGTGCATCCTGCACCCACCCACCCCATCAGCACATCCTTTCCTTTAGGACCTCTCACCCCCCCATCCCACCCCTTTCCCCTTGGTTTGCCCACCCAGCCTCTCCCTAGATCCAACCTCACACATCAGGTAACTACGCCCCGCCTCAACCTGGCCCTCCCCTCCAGCACTCTCTCAGCGGGAGTCCTACTCACTCATGATGATATCCCGAGGTGTGCTCCTCCCTGAGGCCACTGAGCTCCCCCTGGATGCCTGCAGGCAACAGAGAACAAGCTTACACCATCATCAAATCACCTTTGGCTTATTTTGGTGAGAGGAAGAGGGTTCAAAGGGAATCAGCTTTTGAACCAACCTAAACAATGCTACACTACTTCAGTCTAACAGATTGAGATTTATCATCACCGACATACCTTGTGAAATTTGTCATTTTACAACAGCGGTACAGTGCAAGACATAAAAGAAGTATTTTCTTAATTAAACGAAATAAATTTTATTCATAATAAAAATTATTTATGAACTTCCATTCATCACATACATGGTCAATGCTTTCCATACTTTTTTAGGACTGCTGACACATAAGTGGCACACTGGGGTTTTATATTAGATACAATATCTGAGGAGCTTCCTCCCCACAGCCAGACCCTCCCTCTCCAGTAGGTGGACTTCCCTACAGAGTGCTCATATGAACAATTAAATTGTGCAAAGAGCAGAATAGTGAAGCAGTGTTCGTGGGTTCACAGGCTGTTCAGAAAACTGATGCAGGAGGGCAAGGAGCTGTTCCCGAAACGTTGAGTGTGGGTCTTCAGGCTCCTGTGCCTGCTCTCTGATGGTAGTAACGAGAAGCAGGCACGTCCCTGATGGTGAGGGTCCTTAATTATGGATGCTGCCTTTTTGAGGCACTGTCTCTTAAAGGTGTCCTCGATAGTGGAGAGGCATGTGCCCACGAGAGAGGTGACTGAGCTTTCAGCACTCTGCAGCTGCTGTGATCCTGAATCTTGGAGCCTCCATACCAGTCAGAATGCTCTCTACCATACATCTGTAGGAATCTGCTGGACCAAATTAACACCGCCAAACCCACTTGCACTGCAGAGGACCTGTTTTTGTACCGTTCTGTTTTGTAAAGTTTGTGTATATTTAACTTGTGTTTTTCCTTATGAATACTGTGCATCTGATTATCTGCAGCCACGGTAACGCTGCTGCAAGGAAGCTTTTCTCATCCAACTTATGCATACATGCACTTGTGCAGATGACAGTGAACTTGACTTTAATGATATTTATTATAGTTTTGTGGAGGCATGGTTACCGTATCAAGTGAGTTCTGATGGTTGTTTTATACATTACTTAGGAATGCCCTGTTCTACGTCTGAACAGTAATTTTACAGACACTTGAAAAGGCAAGGTGTAGAAGCCCAAATGCTGGCAAGTAGGATCACTGAAGATGAGCAAAAAACGTCAGTTTGGACTCCTGATGAATGTTTTCGACCTGAAACATCGTCACTACCTCTTCCCTTAGATACTGTCTGGCCTGCTGAGTTCTGCCAGCATTTTGTGTTTTTATTTATCTCCAGCATCTGCAGATTCACTCGTGTGTCAGTTTAGATGGTTTGGGATGAAGAGCTTGCTTCTGTATGACGCTGTGACTCCTTTTTGTCCTTGCTCACCAGGTCTCCCGAGGAGAATGATTGCTCAGGAGAGCATCTGGAACCATCAGTCACACACAGCCTCCCTGGGCTGCCCCCCCCCCCCACCCCATCTGACAGAGCAGGCAGGCAAGCTGCAAACAACAGCAGGCCGCCCACCAGATGGTGGGTCCCCCCCCACCTTCCTCCCTCCTCCACCCACCTACCGCTCTAGTGGGATCTGCGAATGGCCTGGTCGAGGGTGGTACCATCCAGGTATGAGGGGCGTGAGTTAGGGAGGGGAGCACAGGGGCTTCAGCTGAGGCCAAGTGGGCAGCAGCAATCAAATACACAATCTCCTCTCCTGCAGTAAGGCACGGTGGTAAGGAGGGCTTCAATGCGCTGGATCAAAAGAGGCTGCAAACACTCACATCCAAATCATTCACGTAATGATTGAGTAACAGACAGCTCACCACTAGTCACAGGCCTCCAGTTGGAGAATCAACCTTGAACCAGCTTCCTATCATCAGCTTTGAATAAGGCTGCCCTTCAATCTTTGAAACATCAAGGAACACAGGCTCAAACTATTTAGAATCTCTTAGCAGGAAAACCCTCCTCCCAAAACCAGACTGTGCACCTCTGTTGCAGGGGAGAGAGAGAGAGAGAGAGAGAGAGAGAGAGTGAGGTTACTGTTTGCCTTAAGTGCTTGTTGGACATTCCTACCAGCTCATGCACCTAGACAAGGCATTCCCAACCTTTTTTTATGCCAGGGACCATTACCATTAAGCAAGGGGTCTGTGGATGCCAGGTTGGGACCCCCTGGCCATTTACTGTCTTTCTCTCTGTGCTGATGGTGATCACCCTTTTGATTGCTGTTGCTTATGGTGTGTGACCCTGACACTGTCGCTCCAGCTCATTGAAGTCAATAGTGCACTGATCCCTCTGGTCCTACTGGTACCTCTTTCTAGCCTGAAAAGGACCCTCTAATTCCATCGCTAAAAAGCAGCCATCTCTCAATCCACAGAGGCAAAGCCAAATACACATGCTGCATACCCGAACAATCAATCGAATGCTGGAGGAACTCAGATGGTCAGATGTTATTTAAGGAAGGAAATGGATAGTTAATGTTTCAGGATAGAGTGAAGGGCCCCAACTATTCATCATGTCAACTGTCTATTTCCTTCCATTGATGGTGCCTCACCTGCCGGGAATTAGAGCAAATCTGTCAACCATGCCTCACTTTCCGTAAAACCTGGAGGACTTCATTTGATAATATTAAGAGGGAGGAAGGGATGGGCAATGACCAAAGGGTGAAGTCACACTACACAGGGTCAGATACCAGAGGGAGAGGTCAAACTAAATAGGGTTATGGACCAGAGGAGGGAGAGGTCAAACTACAAAGGGTCATGGACCAGAGGGTGAGGTCACACTAGACAGAGTCACTGACCAGTGGAGGGTGAGGTCACACTATACAGGGTCACAGACCAGAATAGGAGGTCACACTACACAGGGTCACAGACCAGAGGGTGAGGTCACACTATACAGGGTCAGATACCAGAGGGAGAGGTCACACTATACAGGATCACAGACCAGTGGAGGGTGAGGTCACACTTCAAAGGGTCACAGACCAGAAGAGGGAGAGGTCACACTATACAGGGTCACAGACCAGTGGAGGGTGAGGTCACACTATACAGGGTCACAGACCAGAGGAGGGAGAGGTCACACTATACAGGGTCACAGACCAGTGGAGGGTGAGGTCACACTATACAGGGTCAGATACCAGTGGAGGGTGAGGTCACACTTCAAAGGGTCACAGACCAGAAGAGGGAGAGGTCACACTACACAGGGTCACAGACCAGTGGAGGGTGAGGTCACACTTCAAAGGGTCACAGATCAGAAGAGGGAGAGGTCACACTACACAGGGTCACAGACCAGAAGAGGGAGAGGTCACACTATACAGGGTCACAGACCAGTGGAGGGTGAGGTCACACTACACAGGGTCACAGACCAGAAGAGGGAGAGGTCACACTATACAGGGTCACAGACCAGTGGAGGGTGAGGTCACACTATACAGGGTCAGATACCAGAGGGTGAGGTCACACTACACAGGGTCAGATACCAGAGGATGAGGTCACACTATACAGGGTCAGATACCAGAGGGTGAGGTCACACTATACAGAGTCACAGACCAGAGGAGGGTGAGGTCACACTATACAGGGTCAGATACCAGAGGAGGGTGAGGTCACACTATACAGGGTCAAAGACCAGAGGAGGGTGAGGTCACACTATACAGGGTCAGAGACCAGAGGACAAATAGGTCACAGAGACAGGAATCAAAGTAGGGTGAGGTCACATTGCACAAAGACAGGGACCAGAAGGGATGGTACCTACTTACCACCAGCCCTCCAGACCTTGAAACGCTGCTCCCAGTCACTTGTGATATTAACTCAGATCTGGAAATTGAAAAAGTCATGGAGAAACTTAAATCTGTTGAATTTTTTCCAACATTACCCCAGATGTTAGCAAGTCCACTTCAGTGTATACTCTCAGGAAATCTGTCTCTACAGTCCCCATGAATGCTTCCTGCTGTATCTCACTCCACCTCAATCTGGTGTGCATTTAGACATGACCTAATTAAACAGTGTCCTAAAACACTGTTTTAATGCCAGTGGAGAATTATTCCCAGAATTCTGAGGCAGCTAATATTCATCGCCCAGATAATGATTTAGTAGAATACTAAATGGGGAAACTTTGTCCAGAAGGAAAGGTCAGAACAGTGTCCTAATGCAGAATTTGGACTCAAACCATCGTTTTACCTTCACTGATGCTGCTTGACGCATGGAGGGCTCATTTCTCCAACTCGATGGGCCAGACGGATTGAAAAGGCAGGGCATCCGGACCTGTGCTGAGGGTTGGACTGGTTCCGCTCTCCACTCCATGACATTAATTTGACTCTGTGCTGAAGTTAGGCTGAGGCCCGCTCCGATTGCCGATGTCTGAGGGCTCTGTGCCATTTAGAAACACAGAAAAACTACAGCACAATACAGGCCCTTCGGCCCACAATGCTGTGCCAAACAATTTATAAATTACCTAGGGTTACCCATAACCCTCTATTTTTCTAAGCTCCACATACCTATCCAGGAGTCTCTTAAAAGACCCTATCGTATCCACCTCCACTACTGTCGCTGGCAGCCCATTCCACACACTCACCACTCTCTGCGTAAAAACTTACCCGACACCTCCTCTGTACCTACTCCCCAGCACCTTGAAACTGTGTCCTCTTGTGTTAGCCATTTCAGTCATGGGAAAAAGCCTCTGACTATCCACACGATCAATGCCTCACATTATCTTGTACACCTCTATCAGGTCACCTCTCATCCTCCGTCACTCCAAGGAGAAAAGGTTGAGTTCACTCAACCTATTCTCATAAGGCATACTCCCCAATCCAGGCAACATTCTTGTAAATCTCCTCTGCACCCTTTCTATGGTTTCCACATCCTTCCTGTACTGAGGCGACCAAAATTGAGCACAGTACTCCAAGTGGGGTCTGACCAGGGTCCTATACAGCTGCAATATTACCTCTCAGCTCTTAAGCTCAATCTCACAGTTGATGAAGGCCAATGCACCGTATGCCTTGTTAACCATACAGTCAACCTGCATAGCAGCTTTGAGTGCCCTATGGACTAGGACCCCAAGATCCCTCTGATCCTCCACACTGTCAAGAGTCTTACCATTAATACTATATTCTGCCATCATATCTGACCTACCAAAATGAACCACTTCACACTTATCCAGATTGAACTCCATCTGCCACTTCTCAGCCCAGTTTTGCATCCTATCTATGTGCCGCTGTAACCTCTGACAGCCCTCCACACTAGCCACAACACCCCCAACCTTTGTGTCATCAGCAAACTTACTATCCCATCCCTCCACTTCCTCATCCAGGTCATTTATAAAAATCATGAAGGGGTCCCAGAACAGTTCCCTGAAGCACATCACTGCTCACCAACTTCCATGCAGCATCTACAATCATTTTTTGCCTTCTGCGAGCAAGCCAATTCTGGATCCACAAAGCAAGGTCCCCCTGGATTTCATGCCTCCTTACTTTCTCAATAAACCTTTCATGGGGTACTTTATATAATGCCTGCTGAAATTGATATACACTACATGCACTGCTCTACCTCCCTGCCAGGAAATTAGTCACCCATGGATTCATTTATCCTCCACCTCACTCTTTTCCTATGTTCACTGTTGTGTGGCACAGTCAGTAATCCTGACAGTACTACCTTTAGAGGTCCTGCTTCTCAACTTCCTTCCTAACTCCCTGTAGTCTGTTTTCAGGACCTCCTCCTTTTTCCTACCTATGTCGTTGGTACCAATATGTACCACAACCTTCCCACTGTTCCCACATGCAGGTGGAACTCAGCAGGTCAGGTATCAACTATGCAGGAGAATAAACAGTCGAAGTCAGTCTCTGCCCAAAACATCAACTGTTTGACTGTTTATTCTCCTCCACAGATGCTGCCTGTGTTGCTTTGGATTTTCAGCATCTGTTCACCTTCCCACTTCAGGATATTGTGGACGAGATCAGAAACATCCCAGACCCTGGCACCTGGGAGGTAAACAATCATCCGTGTTTCTTTCCCGTGTCCACAGAATCGCCTGTCTGACCCCCTAACTATAGAATCCCCTATTACTGCTGCCTTCCTTTCCCTACTCTTCTGAGCTACAGTGCCAGACTCTGTGCCAGAGGCGTGGCCACTGTTGCTTCCTCCAGGTAGGCTGTTCTACCCCCCCCCCCCAACAGTACTCAAACAGGAGTACTTATTGTTAAGGGGGAACAGCCACGGGGTACTCTTTAATATCTAACCCTTGCCCTTCCCTCTCCTGATTGTTACCCACTTATCTATCTCCCGAGGCCCCAGTGTGACTGCTGGCCTATAGCTCCTCTCTATCACCTCTTCTCTTTCCCTGACCAGATGAAGGTCATTGAGCTGCAGCTCTCGATGTTTTAGGATCCGCTTTTCCCCCTCCTCCCCCAGATTTCTGAATGGCCCATGAATGCTACCTTGTTATTCATCTTTACTCTACTTACTTTGTAACTGACAAGAAATTTTATGTTTTGCACTGTTGCTGAAAAACAATGAACTTCTCAACATGTGTCAGTGATAATGCAGGTGGAACTCAGCAGGTCAGGTATCAACTATGCAGGAGAATAAACAGTCGAAGTCAGTCTCTGCCCAAAACATCAACTGTTTGACTGTTTATTCTCCTCCACAGATGCTGCCTGTGTTGCTTTGGATTTTCAGCATCTGTTCACCTTCCCACTTCAGGATATTGTGGACGAGATCAGAAACATCCCAGACCCTGGCACCTGGGAGGTAAACAATCATCCGTGTTTCTTTCCCGTGTCCACAGAATCGCCTGTCTGACCCCCTAACTATAGAATCCCCTATTACTACTGCCTTCCTTTCCCTACTCTTCTGAGCTACAGTGCCAGACTCTGTGCCAGAGGCGTGGCCACTGTTGCTTCCTCCAGGTAGGCTGTTCTACCCCCCCCCCCCAACAGTACTCAAACAGGAGTACTTATTGTTAAGGGGGAACAGCCACGGGGTACTCTTTAATATCTAACCCTTGCCCTTCCCTCTCCTGATTGTTACCCACTTATCTATCTCCCGAGGCCCCAGTGTGACTGCTGGCCTATAGCTCCTCTCTATCACCTCTTCTCTTTCCCTGACCAGATGAAGGTCATTGAGCTGCAGCTCTCGATGTTTTAGGATCCGCTTTTCCCCCTCCTCCCCCAGATTTCTGAATGGCCCATGAATGCTACCTTGTTATTCATCTTTACTCTACTTACTTTGTAACTGACAAGAAATTTTATGTTTTGCACTGTTGCTGAAAAACAACGAACTTCTCAACATGTGTCAGTGATAATGCAGGTGGAACTCAGCAGGTCAGGTATCAACTATGCAGGAGAATAAACAGTCGAAGTGAGTCTCTGCCCGAAACATCAACTGTTTGACTGTTTATTCTCCTCCACAGATGCTGCCTGTATTGCTTTGGATTTTCAGCAGCTGTAGAATATCTCATGTCAGTAATAATAAATCTGATTCCAAATCAATTCCCAATCCAAGCAGCCATGCCACGGTGAATCCCACGGTAGATTAGTGCTGCGCATTCCTCTTCTATAATGAAGGCTGCTGGGCAAGGATCACTGGCTGGCCCCTGGATTATGTAGCTGGATCAGCAAGAGGCCTCTCAAAACTGTTATGCCACTTAATGAGGTTGTGGCTGATCTGGTCGTACTTTCATCCCCACGTTCCCACTCCAGTGATGTTTCATGACATCCGCCCCTGCTGTACGAAGAACAGCAGAGTGGTGCTAGTCACAGCTCCAGTGACCCAGGATAAAGCCCCGCCACTAGCACCGTCTCTGTGTGTGCATGTTTTTCCTGCAACTGGTGGGTTTCTCTCGTTCCCTCCCTGTCCTTCACCATACCCCCACGCCTTCATCCCCCTTTGGCAATCAGCAGGGATCGGAGGGGGAAAAGTTCCACCCTCTGTTCCCAAGAAAAGGAAGACTCATCATGCCTCACAGCTTAAACATTCAATCCTGGCTATGTGTGGGTTTATGTTCTTCCTTTGACCTATGCATTTCCACTGGCAGCTCCAGATCCTTCTCAAGAAATGAGTTGTCCATCGTGTGTGTGTGTGTGTGTGGCGGATTCTGGGGGAGTTGATGGGAATGGGATCAGTGAGTTGAGGTGCTGGGAACATGAGAGAATTAAAGTGGGATCAGTGCAGGGAAATGGGTGCTTGATGGTTGGTGCAGACCCAGGCCAAAGGGCCTATATCCAAGTTTGATGACTCCACAGTCTACCTACCTGTGACAGACGTCCGCAGGCTCTGTTCCCACCACCCTTTGTATCAAACCAGAACCAAGTTCACTATCACTGGCATATGCTGTGAAATATATTGCTTTGCAGCAGCAGTACGTTACAACACATCATTAAAAACTAATTATAATAAGAAATATATACAGTATATAAAAATAATTACATTTGTAATGCAAAATGAGCAAAAAAAGAGAGGTAGTGTAATGGGTTCTTTGTCCATTCAGAAATCTGATAGCGATGGAGAAGCTGTTCCTAAAACATTGAGTGTATGTCTTCAAGTTCCTGTACCTCCTTGAGGGTAGCAATGAGAAGGGGGTATGTCCTGAATGATGGGGGTCCTTCGTGACAGTGCTGCCTTTTTGAGGCATTGCCTTTTGAAGATGTCTTCGATGTTGAGGAAGCTTGTGCCTATACTGGAGCTGGCTCAGTATGCAACTTTCTGAGGCTTTTTCCAATCCTGTGCAGCGGTCCCTCCATCATCCAGAGGTGATGCAAACAATCACAGTACATCCGTAGATATTTTCAAGAGTTTTTGATGACATACCAAGTCTCCTCCAATTCCCAATGAAATATAACTGCTGCCATGCCTTCTTTGAAATTGCATCAATATGTTAGGTCCAGGATAGTTTCAGAGATGTCTGCACTCAGAAGCCTGAAACTGCTCATCCTTTCCACTGCTGATCCCTCCGTATGTGTTCCTTCAACTTCCCCTTCCTAAAACCCACAATCAATTCCTTAGTCTTACTGACACTGAGTGCAAGATCAATGTTTTTCCATTACTCAACCAGCTGCTTTGTGTCACTTCTGTACACCTCCTCATAACCATCTGAAATTCTGCCAACAGTAGTTGAATCACCGGCAAATTTATAGATGGTGCTTGAGCTGTTCCTAGACACACAAATGATGGGTGTAGAGAGAGTAGAGCAGTGGGCTAAGCACATATTTTTGAGGTGTGCCAGTATTGATTGCCAGTGAGGAAGAGATGTTATCCCCAGAAGGTCATAACATATAGGAGCACATTCACGCTATTTGGCCCATCACGTCTGCTCTGCCATTTCATCACAGCTGATCTAATTTTCCTCTCAGTCCCAATCTCCTGTCATCTCCCTGTACCCTTGCATGCCCTGACCAATCAAGAATCTATCAACCTCTGCCTTAAAAATATATATATAAAGACGGTCTCCACAGCTGAGTGTGGCGAAGAATTTCACAGATTCAGCACCCTCTGGCTAAAGAAATTCCTCAATTCCATTCTAAAAGGACGCCTCTCTATTCTGAGGATGTGTCCTCTAGTTTTAGACTCTCCCACCATAGGAAACATCCTCTCTACATCCACCCTATCAAGGCCTTTCACCATTTGACAGGTCTCAATTAGGTCACCCTTCATTCTTTTGAGTGAAGACAGGCCCAGAGCCATCAAATGCTCTTCATATGACAAGCCATTCAATCCTGCAATACTAGAATTTCGTGAACCCTCTTTGAATCCTCTCCAGTTTCAGCACATTCATTCTAAGATAAGGGGCCCAAACCTGCTCACAACACTCCAAGTGAGGCCCCACCAGTGCTGTATAAAGTCTCAACGTTACATCCTTGCTTTTATATTCTAGTCCTCTTGAAACAAATATTAACATCGCATTTGCCTTCCTCACCACAGACTCAATCAACCTGCAAATTAACCTTTAGGGAATCCTTCACAAGGATTCCCAAGTCCCTTTGTATCTCAGTTTTTTGTATTTTCTCTCCATTTAGAAAAGTCAACCCTTTAATTTCTTCTACCAAATACATGACAATCCACATCCCCACACTGCATTTCAACTGCCATTTCTTTGCCCATTCTTCTAACCCGTCTACCCTTCTGTAGCTTCTCTACTTCCTCAAAACCACCTGCCTCTCCACCTTGCTTCATATCGTCTGCAAACTTTGCAACACAGTCATTAATTTCCATCATCCAAATCATTGACATATAAAAAGAACTGGTCCCAACACAGACCCCTGTGGAACACCACTAGCTACGGCAGCCAGCCAGTAAAGGCTTCCTTTATTCCCACTCTTTGCCTCCTGCCAATCAGCCACTACTTTATCCATGCTAGATTATTTCCTGTAATACCATGGGCTCGTAGCTTGTTAAAGAGCCTCATGTGTAAAGGCCTTCTGAAATTCCAAGCACACATCAAGCAATTCTCCTTTTCTATCCCACTTGCTATTTCTTCAAAGAATTCCAAAATATTTGGCAGGCAAAATTTTCCCTTGAGGAAATCATGCTGACTGTGGCTTATTTTATCATGAGCATAAAATTCCGATTGTATTGACTGGGCAAGGCGAGCATCCAGTTACAGAGGGAGGTGCAGAGGCACAGGTTTTGGAGCTTGTTGAACAGTACTGAGGGGGTGATGGTGTTGAACATTGAGCTCTAATCGACCATCAGCAGCCTGATGCAAATACCGCTACTGTCTACATGGTTCAAGTCAGTGAGGCTGCATCCCTGTAGACTTATTGTGTCAACAGGCAAATTGCAGTGGATCCAAATCCTCACTTAGGGAGGAGCTGATTCTTGCCATGACCAGACCAGCCTTCATCCCAATAGATGTGAGTGCAACTGGGTAACAGTCATTGAGGCAGCTCACCCTGCTCCTCTTGGCTGCTGGTATGATTGTCGCACTTTTGAAGCAGGTGAGATATTGAAGATGTCCTTGCACACACCCACCAGTTGGTTGGCACAGGTTTTCAATGTCCTACCAAGAACACCATCAGGGTCTGTAATGCCTTGAGAGGGTTCATCCTAATGGAAGCTGTTTTGATGCCGACCTCCAGACAGAGATCTTCTGAGGAAGAGAGTTCCAAACACTCACTCCACCCCATTTTTCCCTTCTAGATGGACCACCCCTTTATCTTTACACAGGGATCTACAGAAGAAACGCTTCTGGTGGACGTGCAGCACAACTTTCTGAGCTCTGCCTCCATCCCCGTACCCATCTGGACCTCCAGGGTCCCTCTTGCATTCTGCCTGCAGTCACGGACACCAGCAGCAGGAAGGAGAGCTGCTGCTTAACATTAGGTCAGGAGGGAAGGTGGGCAGTGTGCTGAGTACCACCTTTATTCTCCCACCACCTGTGCCCCCACAAACCCAGCTCTTTGCTGATCCCAACCTCACAGGGAGGCTGCCAACACCCTTGACTCCTCTCTGCCCAATCTGTGCTATCAGTTCTGCTGTGGGAGGGTGTCGGCCTTTCTCAGCCTCATCCAGTAGGCAGGAGTCCCCCAGTCCCTCAAACCACGTCCCTTTTGGTGAGCTCAGCTCCTCGCACTAAGACCACTATCACCTCCATTCCCCCTCTGCCTGTGTTGCCACCAATCTGTGTGGGCTGGAGGGTTCCTGCAGGAAGGGAAGAGAGGCTGATGGAGGGAGAGAAGGGGAGAGGGAAGGAAGGGGAGTGGAGATGAGGAAAGGCAGAGAGAGGAATGAGAAGGGAGAAGGTGGAAGGTGAAGGGAGAGGAAAGGGGGTAAGGGAGGAAGGAGTAGGAGAGAGGACAGGTTGACGAGGGGCAGAAAGAGAGAGAGAGAGGCCAATGATGAAAGGAGAGAGAATTTGGGTTAACAGAAATTGGAAGGAGGGAGGCCAGGGTGAGAGGGCAAGAGGGAGGAGAGATCGGGTTGTGAGAAAAAAAGAGTATAAGAGAGAGAATGAGAGAGAGTGAGAGAGAGAGAGGGGGGGAGAGAGGGGGGAGAGAGAGAGGGGGGGAGGGAGAGAAGGGAGGAGGGAGGGAGGGAGAGAGAGAGGGAGGGAGGGAGGAAGGGAGAGAGGGAGGGAAAGGGAGGAGAGGGGGAAAGAGAGAGAGAGAGAGAGAGAGATATTCAGATAGAAACAGACAGTGACTGGGACGTAGGAGTGGGGACAAGTGCTCCCCTGTTGATATTCATGCCCTAACAGCATAACATACCTCTCACCATCCCACTTCCCATTTCTACAACCTCCCACAGACTGCCCTACCAAACTGTTAGCCTGAAAGATTTGGAAATCCCTCTACACCTGACCGTGGACGCCTGCTTTACCACCATACATCACCCCACCCCACCCCACCCTCCACCCCGCAACACTGGCAAGAGGCATCTCGCGAACCTGAGCCCTGGAGATCTGGCTGTACACAGACCGGAACGCACACCCCTCCCTTCCACGCTGCCCACTTCATGTACCTGCTGGCGTTGATGATGCCCTGTGGTGTTCGCTTGGGTGTGACTGGTGTGGAAGACAAGATTCATGTCAGCAACAGGACATTCTTATCAGCATCAATTCCCCCCACCCATCCTGATCCCAACCAGACACATGGCTCCCACCTACCCCTCCCCACTGGGATCTCCAGGGTCACTCAACCCAGGCTAGTTCTTGCCCACTGTCAGTCACGGATGGGGTTTGGGGTTTGGGGTATGAGATCCCACGCATTGTGGGCGATATAGACAGAGAGTAGTTATATCCTGTCAGTCAAAGAGGGGTTTTCAGATATTAGATCCCACCTACTTTGGGAGTTACATGGCAGGGGGAGCGGTTCTGCCCTCCATAAGTCACCCATGGGATCTGGAGTATAAGATCCACCCAATGTGGGGAATGGAGGGGGGGGGGGTTGGGCAGTTCTTTCCTTTTGGTTGGGGGGGGGGGTCTGGGGTATTAGATCCCACCCACTGGGGGAGGGTCTGGGGAATGAAGACCCACTGACAAAAAGACAGACAGATAGCTTCAACTGCCCTTCTCTTTCCACCCAGACTCCTGCCCCCTGAAGGCAGCTGGCTCAGAGGGAGACTCGGTGATCAGACCTATCACATGGAAACAAGGAGGAGACCATTCAGCCCCTCCTGTGCCTGTCAGCAGGACTCCCAGCTCGGTATCTTTCTGCCTTCACCCAGGTGAGAGGGTTGACTAAGTCCAAGATTCCTTGGCCTGTGGACAAGCCATACGCTATTGCTGTGGGATCTCTCGCATTTCCTCCCCTCTCCAGTGACCTATCGGAGGAAAGTGGTGAACAGACCTCAGACCTCTGGAGAACAGAGGGAGCACTCCCAGGTGTAATTCACTTACCCCTGCTGGAGGGAGGAGTGATGGCGATAGGTCGCGGTGTCGTGGACCTGCAGGGGGAGAAGGCATTTAGTAAAGAGAGGTATGGAGGCTGGAGGCTTGACGCAAAGAACCTCAGCCCTGCCTCTTTCAACATCACCACCTCATCTTTCAAATTATCTGAACAAATTAACTCTGGTTTGCTCTGGGGAGAGGGCAGGAAGCAGAGACGTCCTGGTTGCACAGATCACACTGATGGTAACAGAACACAGGCCCTTCAGTTCGCCATGTGTGTGTTGACCTTACTGACTTTAACCAATCCCATCTGCCTGCAGATGGTCCATACAGTGCCTATACTAAGTATTACCCCTCCCCCGCCTGAAGTTTTACAGTATTGAATCACAGTGGATTTAATTTGGCTTTTTTTTACACTGATTTAATTTAGCTTCTTTCATGTCAAAGTAAAAACAGATCTCTACAAAATGATCAAAATTAATTACAAATATAAAACACAAAATAATTGATTGCATAACTATTCACCCCTTCAAGTTAGTACTTAGTAGATGCACCTTTGGCAGCAATTACAGCTTTGAGTCTGTGTGGATGGGTTTCTATCAGCTTTCCACATCTGGACACTGCAGTTTTTCCTCATTCTTCTTTACAAAACTACTCAAGCTCTGTCAGATTGCATGGGAATCGTAAGTGCACTGCCCGTTTCAAGTCCAGCCACAAATTCTCAATTGGATTGAGGTCTAGACTCTGATTTGGCCACTCCAGGACATGAACTTTGTTGTTTTTAAGCTTTGGCTTTATTTTTAGAGTCATTGTCTTGCTGGAAAACAGATCTTCACCCAAGTTGCAGTTCTCTTGCAGACTGCATCAGGTTTCTCTCTGGAACTTCCCTGTCACTCATTTTACCCTCTACCTTCACAAACCTTCCAGGGCCTACACCAGTGAAGCATCCTCACAGCATGATGCAGCCACCACCAAGCTTCACGGTAGGGAGGATGCATTCTTGAAGATGAGCTGTGTTTAGCTTACGCCAAACATAGCACTTAAGTCTAATGTGCCAAAAAGCTCAATTTTGATTTCATCAGACCATAGAACCTTCTTCCAACTGACTTCAGTCTCCCAACTGCCTTTTGACAAACTCTAGCTGAGAGTTCATGAGATTTTTTTCAACAGTGGCTTTCTCTTTGCCACTCCCCCACAAACCTGTGACTGGTGAAGCACCCAGGCAACAGTTGTATGCACAGTCTCTCCCATCTCAGCCACTGAAGCTTGTAACTCCTCCAGAGTTGCCATAGGTCTCTTTGTGGCCTCCCTCACCAGTCCTCTTCTTGCATGTCACTCAATATTTGAGGATGGCCAGCTCTAGTCATATTTTTCCATTTCTTGATGATTGACTTAACTGTATTCCAAGGGATATTCAGTGACTTGGAAATGGATTTGTATCCATTTCCTGGCTTGTGCTTTTCAGCAATTTTTTTGCAGTGCTGCTTGGAGTGTTCTTTTGTCTTCATGGTGTAGTTTTTGCCAGGATACTGACACATTAGCAGATGGACCTTCCAGATACAGGTGTATTTTTACAACAATCAATTGAAACACCTTGACTGTACAGAGGTCTCCAAAAACAGATCTCAATTTAACTAACACACACAAAATGCTGGTGGAATGCAGCAGGCCAGGCAGCATATATCCCTTATTTATTTATTTACTTACTTTTCCCCCTCCTTTTTTTCTCTCTCTGCCCCTCTCACAATCGCTCCTTGCCTGTTCTCCATCTTCCTCTGGTGCTCCCTTCCCCCTTTCTTTCTCCCTAGGCCTCCTGTCCCATGATCCTTTCCCTTCTCCAGCTCTGTATCCTTTTCGCCAATCACCTTTTCAGCTCTCAGCTTCACCCCAGCCCCTCCGGTCTTCTCCTATCATTTCGCATTCCCCCCCCCCCTACTTTCCAATCTCTTACTATCTTTTCTTTCAGTTAGTCTTGACAAAGGGTCTCGGCCCGAAACGTCGACAGCGCTTCTCCCTATAGATGCTGCTTGGCCTGCTGTGTTCCACCAGCATTTTGTGTGTGTTGCTTGAATTTCCAGCATCTGCAGATTTCCTCATGTTTGCTCAATTTAACTAATTAAGTAACTTCTAAAACCAACTGGCTGCACCAGTGATGATTTGGTGTGTCATATTAAAGGGGGGGTGGTGAATACTTAAGCAATCAATTACTTTGTGTTCTATAATTTATGATCAATGTCTATCACTTTGTAGAGCTCTCTTCACTTTGACACAAAAGTGCCTTTTCCTGTTGATCAGTGTCAGAAAAGCCAAATTAAATCCACTGTGTTTCAATGTTGTAAAACAATAAAGCATTCACCTGGGGGGTGAATACATTGTTATCTCCCCATTCCAAGCACCTGTAAACATGCCTCTAAACTTTGTTGTTTTATCTGTTTCTACCACCTCCCCAGCTGCCAATTCCAGGCACCAGCACTCCCCATGTAAAAAAAACTGCCTCATAAAATCTCCTTTAAACTTTCCCCTTTACACCGAATATTAGAAATTGCTAGCCTAGGGAAACAGATTTGTCTACACCAGGGGATCCCAACTTTTTAATGCCACGGATGCCTGTCGTTAATCGAGGGTCTATGGATCCCAGACTGGGATGCCCTGATCTACACTAATAATGTCCCTCATAATTTTATATATTTCCATCAAGTACAGTTTCTGAGTCTCCATTTCTGAATTCTTCAATTGTTTTAAACCTCTTGATCTGCTTAAGCTCAAAAGAATGAAAGCCTGCACTATGCACCCAGACTCCTTAGTTTAACCCTTGCAGCCCCAGTATTGCCCCATTCCCTTCTCTCCAACTGGGATATCCTGCCTGAGCTGAGCAGCCAGCTGTTTATTTTTATAACCTGAAGCAACTTTTCTGTCTCGCACTGTAGCATTGCAGTTAAAAAAAATTCATAACATATGTCAGTAATAAAAATGAATGGCAGGATTCTTAGCAGTGAGGAGGTAAAGGGTCGTGGAGGCCACGTCTATAGATCCCTCAAAATTGACTGGGTGGTAAGAAGGCATATGGTGTGATGGCTTTCATAAATCCGGAGATTGAGTTTAAGAGTGCAGCTCCATAAAACTCTGGTTATATCACACATGCAATATTATATTCAGTTCTGGTTGTGGAATTACAGGATGGATGTGAAATCTGTAGAGAGGTGCAGAGAAGCTTGACCAGAATGCTGCCTGGATTAGAGATCATATCTGAAGTGGAAAGGTCAAACGGGCTGGAACGAAGGAGGACTGACAGAGTGGACAGCCAGTGCCTTCTTTCCCCAGGGCAGCCAGGGCAAACACCATTAAGGTGGCGGAGGAAAGTGGAGGGGAGATGTCAGAAGGAGGTTGAATTACACAGACGAATACCTGGAATGCACTGCCGGATGGTGGTTGTTGTGCCGATCCAATTAAATCAGCAATCAAATGGCCAAACGAACTAATCCCCTCTGCAGACATAATCCAGCTACCTTTCCATTTTGCTCACAATCATGTGCCTATCTAAAAGTCTTTTAAACATCCCGAATGTGTCTGCCTCGACCATCACCCCAGGCAGTGCATCCTGCACACCTACAACTCTATGTCTCATGTCTCCTTTGAAAATACAACCTCTCACCTAGACAGTATGTCTCTGGAATTACACATATCAATTTGACAGTTCTCTGCTTCTTCCCAGCTCTACTCCTTCTTCTGCTTGGCAAGATTAAGTTAATGGGAGGGAGGAGAGGGGGGACTGTGTGAGAATAGAAGAGGGGACAGTGAGAGAAGGGGGAGGGGGCAAGAGACAGAAGGGGGTAGAGGGGAGGGGGATGAGACAGTGATGGAAGAGGTAGGGGATGGGACAGTGTGGAACGGGGAAACGGGACAGTAAAGGGAGAGGGGAGGAAGGGTACAGTGTGCAGATGGGGGGAGGGAACAGTGTGGGGAGGGGGAAGGGAGGGGACAGTGTGCAGATGGGGGGGGAGGGAACAGTGTGTGGAGAGAGGAGGGGGAGAGGACAGTGTGCGGAGGGGAGGAGGAAAGGACTTTGTGGAGAGGGGACGGTAGAGGACAATGTAGGGAGGGGCAGGGTGAATGAGAGAGGACAGAGTGGGAAGGGGAGGGGGATAGGACAGTGTGGGGAGAGGGGAGGGGGAAGGGACAAAACAGGGACAGAAGAGGGGGCACGGACAGCGTGGGGAGAGAGGAGAAGAGGGGACCGTGTGAGCAGAGGGGAGGGAACAGTGTGAGGAGAAGGAACAAGTGGGGACAAGTCTGAGAGGGGTGGGGGAAGGGAGAGGGTGGGAGGGAAGTGTGGGAGTGGGGGGAGGTGGGGTCAGTGTAAGGAGGGGGGAGGGGAAGGGGACTGTGGGAAGAGGGGATAGGAAGGGGACAGTATGGGGAGTAAGAAGGGGTGGGGTCAGTGTAGGGAGGGGGGACACTATAGTGTGAGGAGAGGGCAGGGATTGTTGACAGTGTGGGGATGTTGAGAAGAGGGGACAGCGTGGTAAAAGAGGAGGGGGAGGAGGGGATGTTGTGGGCAGAGTGGAGGGGGAGGAGATAGTGTGGGGAGAGGGGACAGTGAGGGGTGAAGGGAAAATACTGGGTAGGGAGGTGGAGAGAACAGCGTGGGGAAGAGGAAACGGACAGTATTGGGAAAGTGGGCAGAGTGGGGAAGGGAAGGGGACGGCGGGGAGGGGAGTGGAGGTGGAGGGAACAGGGTGCTGCAAAGGGAGGGGGAGGGGACTGTGTGGAGAGGGGAGAGTGAGGTCAGAAAGAGGAGAGGAGAGTGAGATGGGATATTGAGGGGAAAGGAGAAGTAGGGAGGGACAATGTGGGGAGAGGGGAGGGGGAGGGAACTGTGGTGATAATGAAGAGTGAGGGTACAGTGTGGGGAGGGGTTCTTGAGTAGCCAGGGCATCAAAGGGTATGGGGAGAAGGTAGAGGAGTGGGGATGACTAGAAGAATTGGATCAGCCCATGAGTGAATGGCAGAACAGACGCAATGGGCCGAATGACCCACTTCTGCTCCTATATCTAATGGTGTTATAGGTCAGTGTGGGGAGAGGGGAAGGCAAGGGGCAGTAGGGAGGGGGAGAAGACAGTGTGTTGGGAAGAGGAGGGGATAGTGTGGGTACAGGAGAGGGGAAAAGGACAGTATGCGTAGAGGGGGAGGGACCGTCTGGGGGTGGGGAGGGAGAGGATACAGTGTGGGCAGTGAGGAGGGGTCAGTGTGGGTCAAGGGGAAGGGACAATGAGGGGAGAGGGAGGGGACTGTGAGAACAGTGGGGAGTGGGAGGGGGTCTTTGTGGGGAGAGGGAACAGTGTGGAGAGGAAAGGGAAGAGGACAGAGAGGGGAGGGGAATGGAACAGTGTGGGGAGAGGAGAAAATGGTGAGAGGGGAGGGGTCAGTGTGGGGAGAGGAGGTTGGGACAGTGTGAACAGAGGAGAAGATGGAGTGGGAGGAGAGGGGATGGAACAGTGTGGGGAGGGGTAGAGGGGTAGAGGACAGTACGATGAGAGGGAAGAGCCCAGGAACAATGTGGGCAGATGGGAGGGGGAGGTGGCAGTGTGGGGGAAGGAGAAACAAAAGTGAGTGGTGACGGGAGGAGGACAGAGTGGGGAGGGAACAGTGCGGTGAGAGGAAGGGGAGAGGACAGTGAGGAGAGAGTGGAGTAGGAGGGGATGTTGCGGGGACAGGGGACGGAGTGGGAAAAGGAGAAGATGGGACAGCTTGGAGAGGGGTAGCGGACAATACTTTGAAAGGGGAGAGCCGGGGGACAATGTGGGAAGATGAGAGGAGAAGGGTCAGTGTGGGGAGGGGGGAGCAGGAGAGTGGGGTGGGTGGAACGGGTAGCCTGGGGATAGAGGAGTGGGAGAGTGAGGGGAGAGGGCAGGCGGAGGGGAGAGTGTGGGAAGTGGGGAGAGGGGGTGGTGTGGAGAGCAAGGAGTGGGAGGGGGCACAGTGGCTGGAGGGAAGGGGTAGTACAGTGCTACTGTTGATGTTGTGGATAGCTCTGTGACTACGTTGCGTATCAGCTATGGTGTTTGGGATCGTGTGTGAGCGCCTGCTCCCCGACAGGTTCAGCAAAGCCAGGATCGATGCACAGAATCACACGGTTCCTATCCTCCCCCTGGGGAGATGTATGTAAAAGAACCAGAAGGGCTTCTACTGGAAGTCAATGGTCAAGGGCAGAAGGCAGCGAGTAGGAATTCTGGCTGAATATTATCACATGCTGGATAAATGACTGACCTTCTGAGCTGGCTTATGTTGGGTGAGACCTGCAGCAGACAGAAAGAAAATAATAAAAGACGCTACACCGATGAGGGCCTGGACAATCACAGCAAGTTGAAATCATATGGTGAAAAAACAGAGCAAAATCATCAAAGCTGCATTTCCATCCATTATGGGGGACCGGATCTGCACACACAGATTCTCAGTGTAAAGGGTCTGGGAGGTGGGGTTCAGTAGGTGTCAGAGTGGAGACACTCAGTGTAAAGGGTCTGTGACGTGGGGTTCAGTAGGTTTCCGAGTGAGGACTCTCAGTGTAAAGGGTCTGGGAGGTGGGGTTCAGTAGGCGTCAGAGTGAGAACTCACAGTGTAAAGGGTCTGGGAGGTGGGGTTCACTAGGTGTCAGAGTGAGAACTTTTGGTGTAACGCGTCTGGGAGGTGGGGGTTCAGTAGGTGTCAGAGCGGGGACTCTTAGTGTAAATGGTCTGGAAGGTGGGGTTCAGTAGTTGTCAGAGTGGAGACACTCAGTGTAAAGGGTCTGGGACGTGGAGTTCAGTAGGTTTCCTAGTGAGGACTCTCAGTGTAAAGGGTCTGGGGGTGGGGATCAGTAGATTTCAGAGTGAGGACTCATATTGATTGTAAAGGTTCTGTTGGGTGGTGTTCTGTTGGTGTCAGAGTGATCACTCTCAGTTTAAAGCGCCTGGGATGTGGGGTTCAGTAGGTGCTACAGTGCTGACTCTCAGTGTAAAGGGTATAGGAGGGCGAGTTCAGTAGGTGTCAGTGGGGACTCTCAATGTAACGGGTCTGGAAAGTGCGGTTCAGTAGGTGTCAGTGACTACTCTCAGTGTAAAGGCAGTGGGAGGTGGGGTTCAATAGATGTCAGACAGGACTCACAGTATAAAGGGTCTGGCAGGTTGGGATCAGTAGGTTTCAGAGTGAGGACTCATATTGACTGTAAAGGGTCTGGGAGGTGGGGTTCAGTAGGTGGCAGAGAGGGGACTCCCAGTGTAAAGGGTCTGGGGGATGTGGTTCAGTAGGTGTCAGAGTGGGGACTCTCAGTGTAAAGGGTCTGGGACGTGGGGTTCAGTAGGTTTCCGAGTGAGGACACTCAGTGTAAAGGGTCTGGAAGGTGGGGTTCAGTAGGTGTCAGAGTAGGGACTCTCAGTGTAAAGGGTCTGGAAGGTGGGGTTCAGTAGGTGTCAGAGTGTGGACTCAAAGTGTAAAGGGTCTGGGAGGTGGGGTTCAGTAGGTGGCAGAGTGGGGACTCTCAGTGTAAAGGGTCTGGGGGATTTGGTTCAGTAGGTGTCAGAGTGGAGACACTCAGTGTAAAGGGTCTGGGACGTGGAGTTCAGTAGGTTTCCTAGTGAGGTCTCTCAGTGTAAAGGGTCTGGGAGGTGGGGTTCAGTAGGTGTCAGAGTGAGAACTCTCGGTGAAAAGCGTCTGGGAGGTGGGGGTTCAGTAGTTGTCAGAGTGGGGTCAGTGTAAAGGGTCTGGAAGGTGGGGTTCAGTAGGTGTCTGAGTGGGGACTCTCAGTGTAAAGTGTCTGGGAGGGGGGGTTCAGTAGGTGTCAGAGTGGGGACTCTCAGTGAAAAGGGTCTGGGAGGTGGGCTTCAGTAGATGTCAGAGTGGGGACTCACAATGTAAAGGGTTTGCGAGGTGGGGATCAGTAGGTTTCAAAGTCAGGACTCATATTGACCGTAAATGGTCTGGGAGGTAGGGTTCAGTTGGGGTCCGTGTGGGGACTCTCAGTGTAAAGGGTCTGGGGGGTGGGGATCAGTAGATTTCAGAGTGAGGACTCATATTGATTGTAAAGGGTCTGTTGGGTGGTGTTCTGTTGGTGTCAGAGTGATCACTCTCAGTTTAAAGCGCTTGGGAGGTGGGGTTCAGTAGGTGTTACAGTGCGGACTCTCAGTGTAAAGGGTATAGGAGGGCGAGTTCAGTAGGTGTCAGTGGGGACTCTCAGTGTAACGGGTCTGGGAAGTGCGGTTCAGTAGGTGTCAGTGACTACTCTCAGTGTAAAGGCAGAGGGTGGTGGGGTTCAACAGGTGTCAGACAGGACTCACAGTGTAAAGGGTCTGGGGGATGTGGTTCAGTAGGTGTCAGAGTGGGGACACTCAGTGTAAAGGGTCTGGAAGGTGGGGTTCAGTAGGTGTCAGAGTGGGGACTCTCAGTGTAAAGTGTCTGGAAGGTTGGGTTAAGGAGGTGTCAGAGTGGGGACTCTCAGAGCAAAGGGTCTGGGAGGTGTGGTTCAGTAGGTGTCAGAGTGGGGACTCTCAGTGTAAAGGGTCTGGGAGGTGGGGTTCAGTAGGTGGCAGAGTGGGGACTATCAGTGTAAAGGGTCGGGGGATTTGGTTCAGTAGGTGTCAGAATGGAGACACTCAGTGTAAAGGGTCTGGGACGTGGAGTTCAGTAGTTTTACTAGTGAGGACTCTCAGTGTAAAGGGTCTAGGAGGTGGGGTTCAGTAGGCGTCACAGTGCGGACACTCAGTGTAAAGGATCTGGAAGGTGGAGTTCAGTAGGTGACAGAGTGAGAACTCTCAGTGTAAAGTGTCTGGGAGGGGGGGTTCAGTAGGTGTCACAGTGGGGACTCTCAGTGTAAAGGGTCTGGGAGGTGCGGTTCACTAGGTGTCAGAGTGAGAACTTTTGGTGTAACGCGTCTGGGAGGTGGGGTTTCAGTAGGTGTCAGAGCGGGGACACTTAGTGTAAATGGTCTGGAAGGACGGGTTCAGTAGGTGTCAGAGTGGGGACTCTCAGTGTAAAGTGTCTGGGAGGGGGGGTTCAGTAGGTGTCAGAGTGGGAACTCTCGGTGTAAAGCGTCTGGGAGGTGGGGGTTCAGTAGGTGTCAGAGCGGGGACTCTTAGTGTAAAGGGTCTGGGAGGTGTGGTTCAGTAGGTGTCAGAGTGTGGACTCTCAGTGTAAAGTGTCTGGAAGGTTGGGTTAAGGAGGTGTCAGAGTGGGGACTCTCAGAGCAAAGGGTCTGGGAGGTGTGGTTCAGTAGGTGTCAGAGTGGGGACTCTTAGTGTAAAGGGGCTGGGAGGTGGGCTTCAGTAGGTGTCAGAGTAAGGACTCTCAGTGTAAAGGGTCTGGGGGATATGGTTCAGTAGGTGTCAGAGTGGGGACTCTCAGTGTAAAGGGTCTGGGAGGTAGGGTTCAGTAGGTGTCAGAGTGGAGACTCACAATGTAAAGGGTCTGCGAGGTGGGGATCAGTAGGTTTCAAAGTCAGGACTCATATTGACCGTAAATGGTCTGGGAGGTAGGGTTCAGTTGGGGTCCGTGTGGGGACTCTCAGTGTAAAGGGTCTAGGGGGTGGGGATCAGTAGATTTCAGAGTGAGGACTCATATTGATTGTAAAGGGTCTGTTGGGTGGTGTTCTGTTGGTGTCAGAGTGATCACTCTCAGTTTAAAGCGCTTGGGAGGTGGGGTTCAGTAGGTGTTACAGTGCGGACTCTCAGTGTAAAGGGTATAGGAGGGCGAGTTCAGTAGGTGTCAGTGGGGACTCTCAGTGTAACGGGTCTGGGAAGTGCGGTTCAGTAGGTGTCAGTGACTACTCTCAGTGTAAAGGCAGTGGGAGGTGGGGTTCAATAGATGTCAGACAGGACTCACAGTGTAAAGGGTCTGGCAGGTTGGGATCAGTAGGTTTCAGAGTGAGGACTCATATTGACTGTAAAGGGTCTGGGAGGTGGGGTTCAGTAGGTGGCAGAGAGGGGACTCCCAGTGTATAGGGTCTGGGAAGTGCGGTTCAGTAGGTGTCAGTGACTACTCTCAGTGTAAAGGCAGTGGGAGGTGGGGTTCAATAGATGTCAGACAGGACTCACAGTGTAAAGGGTCTGGCAGGTTGGGATCAGTAGGTTTCAGAGTGAGGACTCATATTGACTGTAAAGGGTCTGGGAGGTGGGGTTCAGTAGGTGGCAGAGAGGGGACTCTTAGTTTAAAGGGGCTGGGAGGTGGGGTTCAGTAGGTGTCAGAGTAGGGACTCTCAGTGTAAAGGGTCTGGAAGGTGGGGTTCAGTAGGTGTCAGAGTAGGGACTCTCAGTGTAAAGGGTCTGGAAGGTGGGGTTCAGTAGGTGTCAGAGTGTGGACTCTCAGTGTAAAGGGTCTGGGAGGTGGGGTTCAGTAGGTGGCAGAGTGGGTACTCTCAGTGTAAAGGGTCTGGGGGATTTGGTTCAGTAGGTGTCAGAGTGGAGACACTCAGTGTAAAGGGTCTGGGACGTGGAGTTCAGTAGGTTTCCTAGTGAGGACTCTCAGTGTAAACGGTCTGGGAGGTGGGGTTCAGTAGGTGTCAGAGTGAGAACTCACAGAGTAAAGGGTCTGGGAGGTGGGGTTCAGTACGTGTCTCAGTGGGGTCTCTCAGTGTCAAGGGTCTGGCAGGTGGGGTTCAGTAGGTGTCAGAGTGGGGACTCACAATGTAAAGGGTCTGGGAGGTGGGGTTCAGTACGTGTCACAGTGGGGACTGTCAGTGTAAAGTGTCTGGGAGTGGGGGTTCAGAAGGTGTCAGAGTGTGGACTCTCAGTGTAAAGGGTCTGGGAGGTGGGGTCCAGTAGGTGGCAGAGTGGGGACTCAGTGTAAAGGGTCTGGGGCATTTGGTTCAGTAGGTGTC
This sequence comes from Hypanus sabinus, assembly GCF_030144855.1. NCBI lineage: Eukaryota > Metazoa > Chordata > Chondrichthyes > Myliobatiformes > Dasyatidae > Hypanus > Hypanus sabinus. Next base: position 17,784,883 of record NC_082731.1, read on the forward strand.
AGAGTGGAGACACTCAGTGTAAAGGGTCTGGGAAGTGGAGTTCAGTAGGTTTCCTAGTGAGGTCTCTCAGTGTAAAGGGTCTGGGAGGTGGGGTTCAGTAGGTGTCAGAGTGTGGACTCTCAGTGTAAAGTGTCTGGAAGGTTGGGTTAAGGAGGTGTCAGAGTGGGGACTCTCAGAGCAAAGGGTCTGGGAGGTGTGGTTCAGTAGGTGTCAGAGTGGGGACTCTTAGTGTAAAGGGGCTGGGAGGTGGGCTTCAGTAGGTGTCAGAGTAAGGACTCTCAGTGTAAAGGGTCTGGGGGATATGGTTCAGTAGGTGTCAGAGTGGGGACTCTCAGTGTAAAGGGTCTGGGAGGTAGGGTTCAGTAGGTGTCAGAGTGGAGACTCACAATGTAAAGGGTCTGCGAGGTGGGGATCAGTAGGTTTCAAAGTCAGTACTCATATTGACCGTAAATGGTCTGGGAGGTAGGGTTCAGTTGGGGTCCGTGTGGGGACTCTCAGTGTAAAGGGTCTAGGGGGTGGGGATCAGTAGATTTCAGAGTGAGGACTCATATTGATTGTAAAGGGTCTGTTGGGTGGTGTTCTGTTGGTGTCAGAGTGATCACTCTCAGTTTAAAGCGCTTGGGAGTTGGGGTTCAGTAGGTGTTACAGTGCGGACTCTCAGTGTAAAGTGTATAGGAGGGCGAGTTCAGTAGGTGTCAGTGGGGACTCTCAGTGTAACGGGTCTGGGAAGTGCGGTTCAGTAGGTGTCAGTGACTACTCTCAGTGTAAAGGCAGTGGGAGGTGGGGTTCAATAGATGTCAGACAGGACTCACAGTGTAAAGGGTCTGGCAGGTTGGGATCAGTAGGTTTCAGAGTGAGGACTCATATTGACTGTAAAGGGTCTGGGAGGTGGGGTTCAGTAGGTGGCAGAGAGGGGACTCCCAGTGTAAAGGGTCTGGGGGATGTGATTCAGTAGGTGTCAGAGTGGGGACACTCAGTGTAAAGGGTCTGGAAGGTGGGGTTCAGTAGGTGTCAGAGTGGGTACTCTCAGTGTAAAGTGTCTGGAAGGTTGGGTTAAGGAGGTGTCAGAGTGGGGACTCTCAGAGCAAAGGGTCTGGGAGGTGTGGTTCAGTAGGTGTCAGAGTGGGGACTCTTAGTTTAAAGGGGCTGGGAGGTGAGGTTCAGTAGGTGTCAGAGTAGGGACTCTCAGTGTAAAGGGTCTGGAAGGTGGGGTTCAGTAGGTGTCAGAGTGTGGACTCTCAGTGTAAAGGGTCTGGGAGGTGGGGTTCAGTAGGTGGCAGAGTGGGGACTATCAGTGTAAAGGGTCGGGGGATTTGGTTCAGTAGGTGTCAGAGTGGAGACACTCAGTGTAAAGGGTCTGGGACGTGGAGTTCAGTAGTTTTATTAGTGAGGACTCTCAGTGTAAAGGGTCTAGGAGGTGGGGTTCAGTAGGTGTCACAGTGCGGACACTCAGTGTAAAGGATCTGGAAGGTGGAGTTCAGTAGGTGACAGAGTGAGGTCTCTCAGTGTAAAGTGTCTGGGAGGTGGGGTTCAGTAGGTGTCACAGTGGGGACTCTCAGTGTAAAGGGTCTGGGAGGTGCGGTTCACTAGGTGTCAGAGTGAGAACTTTTGGTGTATCGCGTCTGGGAGGTGGGGTTTCAGTAGGTGTCAGAGCGGGGACACTTAGTGTAAATGGTCTGGAAGGTCGGGTTCAGTAGGTGTCAGAGTGGGGACTCTCAGTGTAAAGTGTCTGGGAGGGGGGGTTCAGTAGGTGTCAGAGTGGGAACTCTCGGTGTAAAGCGTCTGGGAGGTGGGGGTTCAGTAGGTGTCAGAGCGGGGACTCTTAGTGTAAAGGGTCTGGGAGGTTGGGTTAAGGAGGTGTCAGAGTGGGGACTCTCAGAGCAAAGGGTCTGGGAGGTGGGGTTCAGTAGGTGGCAGAGTGGGTACTCTCAGTGTAAAGGCTCTGGGGGATTTGGTTCAGTAGGTGTCAGAGTGGAGACACTCAGTGTAAAGGGTCTGGGACGTGGAGTTCAGTAGGTTTCCTAGTGAGGACTCTCAGTGTAAACGGTCTGGGAGGTGGGGTTCAGTAGGTGTCAGAGTGAGAACTCACAGAGTAAAGGGTCTGGGAGGTGGGGTTCAGTACGTGTCTCAGTGGGGTCTCTCAGTGTCAAGGGTCTGGCAGGTGGGGTTCAGTAGGTGTCAGAGTGGGGACTCACAATGTAAAGGGTCTGGGAGGTGGGGTTCAGTACGTGTCACAGTGGGGACTGTCAGTGTAAAGTGTCTGGGAGTGGGGGTTCAGAAGGTGTCAGAGTGTGGACTCTCAGTGTAAAGGGTCTGGGAGGTGGGGTCCAGTAGGTGGCAGAGTGGGGACTCAGTGTAAAGGGTCTGGGGCATTTGGTTCAGTAGGTGTCAGAGTGGAGACACTCAGTGTAAAGGGTCTGGGAAGTGGAGTTCAGTAGGTTTCCTAGTGAGGTCTCTCAGTGTAAAGGGTCTGGGAGGTGGGGTTCAGTAGGTGTCAGAGTGTGGACTCTCAGTGTAAAGTGTCTGGAAGGTTGGGTTAAGGAGGTGTCAGAGTGGGGACTCTCAGAGCAAAGGGTCTGGGAGGTGTGGTTCAGTAGGTGTCAGAGTGGGGACTCTTAGTGTAAAGGGGCTGGGAGGTGGGCTTCAGTAGGTGTCAGAGTAAGGACTCTCAGTGTAAAGGGTCTGGGGGATATGGTTCAGTAGGTGTCAGAGTGGGGACTCTCAGTGTAAAGGGTCTGGGAGGTAGGGTTCAGTAGGTGTCAGAGTGGAGACTCACAATGTAAAGGGTCTGCGAGGTGGGGATCAGTAGGTTTCAAAGTCAGTACTCATATTGACCGTAAATGGTCTGGGAGGTAGGGTTCAGTTGGGGTCCGTGTGGGGACTCTCAGTGTAAAGGGTCTAGGGGGTGGGGATCAGTAGATTTCAGAGTGAGGACTCATATTGATTGTAAAGGGTCTGTTGGGTGGTGTTCTGTTGGTGTCAGAGTGATCACTCTCAGTTTAAAGCGCTTGGGAGTTGGGGTTCAGTAGGTGTTACAGTGCGGACTCTCAGTGTAAAGTGTATAGGAGGGCGAGTTCAGTAGGTGTCAGTGGGGACTCTCAGTGTAACGGGTCTGGGAAGTGCGGTTCAGTAGGTGTCAGTGACTACTCTCAGTGTAAAGGCAGTGGGAGGTGGGGTTCAATAGATGTCAGACAGGACTCACAGTGTAAAGGGTCTGGCAGGTTGGGATCAGTAGGTTTCAGAGTGAGGACTCATATTGACTGTAAAGGGTCTGGGAGGTGGGGTTCAGTAGGTGGCAGAGAGGGGACTCCCAGTGTAAAGGGTCTGGGGGATGTGATTCAGTAGGTGTCAGAGTGGGGACACTCAGTGTAAAGGGTCTGGAAGGTGGGGTTCAGTAGGTGTCAGAGTGGGTACTCTCAGTGTAAAGTGTCTGGAAGGTTGGGTTAAGGAGGTGTCAGAGTGGGGACTCTCAGAGCAAAGGGTCTGGGAGGTGTGGTTCAGTAGGTGTCAGAGTGGGGACTCTTAGTTTAAAGGGGCTGGGAGGTGAGGTTCAGTAGGTGTCAGAGTAGGGACTCTCAGTGTAAAGGGTCTGGAAGGTGGGGTTCAGTAGGTGTCAGAGTGTGGACTCTCAGTGTAAAGGGTCTGGGAGGTGGGGTTCAGTAGGTGGCAGAGTGGGGACTATCAGTGTAAAGGGTCGGGGGATTTGGTTCAGTAGGTGTCAGAGTGGAGACACTCAGTGTAAAGGGTCTGGGACGTGGAGTTCAGTAGTTTTATTAGTGAGGACTCTCAGTGTAAAGGGTCTAGGAGGTGGGGTTCAGTAGGTGTCACAGTGCGGACACTCAGTGTAAAGGATCTGGAAGGTGGAGTTCAGTAGGTGACAGAGTGAGGTCTCTCAGTGTAAAGTGTCTGGGAGGTGGGGTTCAGTAGGTGTCACAGTGGGGACTCTCAGTGTAAAGGGTCTGGGAGGTGCGGTTCACTAGGTGTCAGAGTGAGAACTTTTGGTGTATCGCGTCTGGGAGGTGGGGTTTCAGTAGGTGTCAGAGCGGGGACACTTAGTGTAAATGGTCTGGAAGGTCGGGTTCAGTAGGTGTCAGAGTGGGGACTCTCAGTGTAAAGTGTCTGGGAGGGGGGGTTCAGTAGGTGTCAGAGTGGGAACTCTCGGTGTAAAGCGTCTGGGAGGTGGGGGTTCAGTAGGTGTCAGAGCGGGGACTCTTAGTGTAAAGGGTCTGGGAGGTTGGGTTAAGGAGGTGTCAGAGTGGGGACTCTCAGAGCAAAGGGTCTGGGAGGTGTGGTTCAGTAGGTGTCAGAGTGGGGACTCTTAGTGTAAAGGGGCTGGGAGGTGGGCTTCAGTAGGTGTCAGAGTAAGGACTCTCAGTGTAAAGGGTCTGGGGGATATGGTTCAGTAGGTGTCAGAGTGGGGACTCTCAGTGTAAAGGGTCTGGGAGGTAGGGTTCAGTAGGTGTCAGAGTGGAGACTCACAATGTAAAGGGTCTGCGAGGTGGGGATCAGTAGGTTTCAAAGTCAGGACTCATATTGACCGTAAATGGTCTGGGAGGTAGGGTTCAGTTGGGGTCCGTGTGGGGACTCTCAGTGTAAAGGGTCTAGGGGGTGGGGATCAGTAGATTTCAGAGTGAGGACTCATATTGATTGTAAAGGGTCTGTTGGGTGGTGTTCTGTTGGTGTCAGAGTGATCACTCTCAGTTTAAAGCGCTTGGGAGGTGGGGTTCAGTAGGTGTTACAGTGCGGACTCTCAGTGTAAAGGGTATAGGAGGGCGAGTTCAGTAGGTGTCAGTGGGGACTCTCAGTGTAACGGGTCTGGGAAGTGCGGTTCAGTAGGTGTCAGTGACTACTCTCAGTGTAAAGGCAGTGGGAGGTGGGGTTCAATAGATGTCAGACAGGACTCACAGTGTAAAGGGTCTGGCAGGTTGGGATCAGTAGGTTTCAGAGTGAGGACTCATATTGACTGTAAAGGGTCTGGGAGGTGGGGTTCAGTAGGTGGCAGAGAGGGGACTCTTAGTTTAAAGGGGCTGGGAGGTGGGGTTCAGTAGGTGTCAGAGTAGGGACTCTCAGTGTAAAGGGTCTGGAAGGTGGGGTTCAGTAGGTGTCAGAGTAGGGACTCTCAGTGTAAAGGGTCTGGAAGGTGGGGTTCAGTAGGTGTCAGAGTGTGGACTCTCAGTGTAAAGGGTCTGGGAGGTGGGGTTCAGTAGGTGGCAGAGTGGGTACTCTCAGTGTAAAGGCTCTGGGGGATTTGGTTCAGTAGGTGTCAGAGTGGAGACACTCAGTGTAAAGGGTCTGGGACGTGGAGTTCAGTAGGTTTCCTAGTGAGGACTCTCAGTGTAAACGGTCTGGGAGGTGGGGTTCAGTAGGTGTCAGAGTGAGAACTCACAGAGTAAAGGGTCTGGGAGGTGGGGTTCAGTACGTGTCTCAGTGGGGTCTCTCAGTGTCAAGGGTCTGGCAGGTGGGGTTCAGTAGGTGTCAGAGTGGGGACTCACAATGTAAAGGGTCTGGGAGGTGGGGTTCAGTACGTGTCACAGTGGGGACTGTCAGTGTAAAGTGTCTGGGAGTGGGGGTTCAGAAGGTGTCAGAGTGTGGACTCTCAGTGTAAAGGGTCTGGGAGGTGGGGGTTCAGTAGTTGTCAGAGTGGGGTCAGTGTAAAGGGTCTGGAAGGTGGGGTTCAGTAGGTGTCTGAGTGGGGACTCTCAGTGTAAAGCGTCTGGGAGGTGGGCTTCAGTAGATGTCAGAGTGGGGGGACACAATGTAAAGGGTCTGCGAGGTGGGGATCAGTAGGTTTCAAAGTCAGGACTCATATTGACCGTAAATGGTCTGGGAGGTAGGGTTCAGTTGGGGACCGTGTGGGGACTCTCAGTGTAAAGTGTCTGGGGGGTGGGGATCAGTAGATTTCAGAGTGAGGACTCATATTGATTGTAAAGGGTCTGTTGGGTGGTGTTCTGTTGGTGTCAGAGTGATCACTCTCAGTGTCAAAGTGTCTGGGAGGGGGGGTTCAGTAGGTGTCAGAGTGGGGACTCTCAGTGTAAAGGGTCTGGGAGGTGGGGATCAGTAGGTTTCAAAGTCAGGACTCATATTGACCGTAAATGGTCTGGGAGGTAGGGTTCAGTTGGGGTCCGTGTGGGGACTCTCAGTGTAAAGGGTCTGGGGGGTGGGGATCAGTAGATTTCAGAGTGAGGACTCATATTGATTGTAAAGGGTCTGTTGGGTGATGTTCTGTTGGTGTCAGAGTGATCACTCTCAGTTTAAAGCGCCTGGGAGGTGGGGTTCAGTAGGAGTAACAGTGCGGACTCTCAGTGTAAAGGGTATAGGAGGGCGAGTTCAGTAGGTGTCAGTGGGGACTCTCAGTGTAAGGGGTCTGGGAAGTGCGGTTCAGTAGGTGTCAGTGACTACTCTCAGTGTAAAGGCAGTGGGAGGTGGGGTTCAATAGGTGTCAGACAGGACTCACAGTATAAAGGGTCTGGCAGGTTGAGATCAGTAGGTTTCAGAATGAGGACTCATATTGACTGTAAAGGGTCTGGGAAGTGGGATTCAGTAGGTGGCAGAGAGGGGACTCCCAGTGTAAAGGGTCTCGGAGGTGGGGTTCAGTAGGTGGCAGAGTGGGGACTCTCAGTGTAAAGGGTCTGGGGGATTTGGTTCAGTAGGTGTCAGAGTAGAGACACTCAGTGTAAAGGGTCGGGGACGTGGAGTTCAGTAGTTTTACTAGTGAGGACTCTCAGTGTAAAGGGTCTGGGAGGTGGGGTTCAGTAGGTGTCAGAGTGAGATCTCTCAGTGTAAAGGGTCTGGGAGGTGGGGTTCAGTAGGTGTCAGAGTGGGGACTCTCAGTGCAAACTGTCTGGGAGGGGGGGGTTCAGTAGGGGTCAGAGTGTGGACTCTCATTATAAAGTGTCTGGGAAGTTGGGTTAAGGAGGTTTCAGAGTGGGGACTCTCAGTGTAAAGGGTTTTGGAGGTGGAGTTCAGTAGTTTTACTAGTGAGGACTCTCAGTGTAAAGGGTCTGGGAGGTGGGGATCAGTAGGTGTTAGAGTGAGGACTCTCAGTGTAAACGGACTGGGAGGTGGGGATCAGTCGGTGACAGAGTGGGGACTCTCAGTGGAAAGGGTCTAGGAGGTCGTCTTCAGTAGGTGTCAGTGTGGGGACTCTAAGTGTAAAAGTACTCGGAGGTGGGTATCAGTAGGTTTCAAAGTCAGGACTCGTATTGACTGTAAAGGGTGTGGGAGGTATGGTTCAGTAGGTGTCAGAGTGGAGACACTCAGTGTAAAGGGTCTGGGACGTGGAGTTCAGTAGGTTTCCTAGTGAGGTCTCTCAGTGTAAAGGGTCTGGGAAGTGGGCTTCAGTAGATGTCAGAGAGGGGACTCACAGTGTAAAGGGTCTGGGAGGTGGAGTTCAGTACGTGTCACAGTGAGAACTCTCAGTGTCAAGGGTCTGGGAGGTGGGGTTCAGTAGGTGGCAGAGTGGGGACTCTCAGTGTAAAGGGTCTGGGGGATTTGGTTCAGTAGGTGTCAGAGTGGAGACACTCAGTGTAAAGGGTCTGGGACGTGGAGTTCAGTAGGTGTCAGTGTGAGAACTCTCAGAGAAAAGTGTCTGGGAGGTAGGGTTCAATAGGTGTCAGAGTGAGAACTCTCTGTGTAAAGCGTCTGGGAGGTGGGGGATCAGTAGTTGTCAGAGTGGGGACAGTGTAAAGGGTCTGGAAGCTGGGGTTCAGTAGGTGTCAGAGTGGGGACGCTCAGTGTAAAGTGTCTGGGAGGGGGGGTTCAGTAGGTGTCAGAGTGGGGACTCTCAGTGTAAAGGGTCTGGGAGGTGGGCTTCAGTAGATGACGGAGTGGGGACTCACAATGTAAAGGGTCTGGGAGGTGGGGATCAGTAGCTTTCAAAGTCAGGACTCATATTGACCGTAAATGGTCTGGGAGGTAGGGTTCAGTTGGGGACCGTGTGGGGACTCTCAGTGTAAAGGGTCTGGGGGGTTGGGATCAGTAGATTTCAGAGTGAGGACTCATATTGATTGTAAAGGGTCTGTTGGGTGGTGTTCTGTTGGTGTCAGAGTGATCACTCTCAGTGTAAAGTGTCTAGGAGGGGGGGTTCAGTAGGTGTCAGAGTGGGGACTCTCCATGTAAAGGGTCTGGGAGGTGGGCTTCAGTAGATGTCAGAGTGGGGACTCACAATGTAAAGGGCCTGGGAGGTGGGGATCAGTAGGTTTCAAAGTCAGGGCTCATATTGACCGTAAATGGTCTGGGAGGTAGGGTTCAGTTGGGGTCCGTGTGGGGACTCTCAGTGGAAAGGGTCTAGGAGGTCGTCTTCAGTAGGTGTCAGTGTGGGGACTCTAAGTGTAAAAGTACTCGGAGGTGGGTATCAGTAGGTTTCAAAGTCAGGACTCGTATTGACTGTAAAGGGTCTGGGAGGTGTGGTTCAGTAGGTGTCAGAGTGGAGACACTCAGTGTAAAGGGTCTGGGACGTGGAGTTCAGTAGGTTTCCTAGTGAGGTCTCTCAGTGTAAAGGGTCTGGGAGGTGGGGTTCAGTAGGTGTCAGAGTGGGGACTCTCAGTGTAAGTGTCTGGGAGGGGGGGTTCAGTAGGTGTCAGAGTGGGGACTCTCAGTGTAAAGGGTCTGGGAAGTGGGCTTCAGTAGATGTCAGAGTGGGGACTCACAATGTAAAGGGTCTGGGAGGTGGGGTTCAGTACGTGTCACAGTGGGGACTCTCAGTGTCAAGGGTCTGGGAGGTGGGGTTCAGTAGGTGTCAGAGTGAGAACTCTCAGTGTAAAGGGTCTGGGAGGTGGGGTTCAGTAGGTGGCAGAGTGGGGACTCTCAGTGTAAAGGGTCTGGGGGATTTGGTTCAGAAGGTGTCAGAGTGGAGACACTCAGTGTAAAGGGTCTGGGACGTGGAGTTCAGTAGTTTTACTAGTGAGGTCTCTCAGTGTCAAGGGTCTGGGAGGTGGGGTTCAGTAGGTGTCAGAGTGAGATCTCTCAGTGTAAAGGGTCTGGGAGGTTTGGTTCAGTAGGTGTCAGTGTGAGAACTCTCAGAGAAAAGTGTCTGGGAGGTAGGGTTCAATAGGTGTCAGAGTGAGAACTCTCGGTGTAAAGCGTCTGGGAGGTGGGGTTCAGTAGGTGTCAGAGTGGGGACGCTCAGTGTAAAGTGTCTGGGAGGGGGGGTTCAGTAGGGGTCAGAGTGTGGACTCTCAGTGTAAAGTGTCTGGGAGGGGGGTTCAGTAGGTGTCAGAGTGTGGACTCTCAGTGTAAAGTGTCTGGGAGGTGGGGTTCAGTAGGTGTCAGAGTGGGGACTCTCAGTGCAAACTGTCTGGGAGGGGGGGTTCAGTAGGGGTCAGAGTGTGGACTCTCATTATAAAGTGTCTGGGAAGTTGGGTTAAGGAGGTGTCAGAGTGGGGACTCTCAGTGTAAAGGGTTTTGGAGGTGGAGTTCAGTAGTTTTACTAGTGAGGACTCTCAGTGTAAAGGGTCTGGGAGGTGGGGATCAGTAGGTGTTAGAGTGAGGACTCTCAGTGTAAACGGACTGGGAGGTGGGGATCAGTCGGTGTCAGAGTGGGGACTCTCAGTGGAAAGGGTCTAGGAGGTCGTCTTCAGTAGGTGTCAGTGTGGGGACTCTAAGTGTAAAAGTACTCAGAGGTGGGTATCAGTAGGTTTCAAAGTCAGGACTCGTATTGACTGTAAAGGGTGTGGGAGGTATGGTTCAGTAGGTGTCAGAGTGGAGACACTCAGTGTAAAGGGTCTGGGACGTGGAGTTCAGTAGGTTTCCTAGTGAGGTCTCTCAGTGTAAAGGGTCTGGGAAGTGGGCTTCAGTAGATGTCAGAGTGGGGACTCACAGTGTAAAGGGTCTGGGAGGTGGGGTTCAGTACGTGTCACAGTGGGGACTCTCAGTGTCAAGGGTCTGGGAGGTGGGGTTCAGTAGGTGTCAGAGTGAGAACTCTCAGTGTAAAGGGTCTGGGAGGTGGGGTTCAGTAGGTGGCAGAGTGGGGACTCTCAGTGTAAAGGGTCTGGGGGATTTGGTTCAGTAGGTGTCAGAGTGGAGACACTCAGTGTAAAGGGTCTGGGACGTGGAGTTCAGTAGGTTTCCTAGTGAGGTCTCTCAGTGTAAAGGGTCTGGGAAGTGGGCTTCAGTAGATGTCAGAGTGTGGACTCACAATGTAAAGGGTCTGGGAGGTGGGGATCAGTAGGTGTTAGAGTGAGGACTCTCAGTGTAAACGGACTGGGAGGTGGGGATCAGTCGGTGTCAGAGTGGGGACTCTCAGTGGAAAGGGTCTAGCAGGTCGTGTTCAGTAGGTGTCAGTGTGGGGACTCTAAGTGTAAAAGTACTCGGAGGTGGGTATCAGTAGGTTTCAAAGTCAGGACTCGTATTGACTGTAAAGGGTCTGGGAGGTGTGGTTCAGTAGGTGTCAGAGTGGAGACACTCAGTGTAAAGGGTCTGGGACATGGAGTTCAGTAGGTTTCCTAGTGAGGTCTCTCAGTGTAAAGGGTCTGGGAGGTGGGGTTCAGTAGGTGTCAGTGTGAGAACTCTCGGTGTAAAGCGTCTGGGAGGTGGGGGATCAGTAGTTGTCAGAGTGGGGACAGTGTAAAGGGTCTGGAAGGTGGGGTTCAGTAGGTGTCAGAGTGGGGATTCTCAGTGTAAAGGGTCTGGGAGGTGGGGTCCAGTAGGTGGCAGAGTGGGGACTCAGTGTAAAGGGTCTGGGGCATTTGGTTCAGTAGGTGTCAGAGTGGAGAAACTCAGTGTAAAGGGTCTGGGACGTGGAGTTCAGTAGGTTTCCTAGTGAGGTCTCTCAGTGTAAAGGGTCTGGAAGGTGGGGTTCAGTAGGTGTCTGAGTGGGGACTCTCAGTGTAAAGGGTCTGGGAGGTGGGCTTCAGTAGATGTCAGAGTGGGGACTCACAATGTAAAGGGTCTGGGAGGTGGGGATCAGTAGCTTTCAAAGTCAGGACTCATATTGACCGTAAATGGTTTGGGAGGTAGGGTTCAGTTGGGGTCCGTGTGGGGACTCTCAGTGTAAAGGGTCTGGGGGGTGGGGATCAGTAGATTTCAGAGTGAGGACTCATATTGATTGTAAAGGGTCTGTTGGGTGGTGTTCTGTTGGTGTCAGAGTGATCACTCTCAGTTTAAAGCGCCTGGGAGGTGGGGTTCAGTAGGTGTTACAGTGCGGACTCTCAGTGTAAAGGGTATAGGAGGGCGAGTTCAGTAGGTGTCAGTGGGGACTCTCAGTGTAACGGGTCTGGGAAGTGCGGTTCAGTAGGTGTCAGTGACTACTCTCAGTGTAAAGGCAGTGGGAGGTGGAGCTCAATAGGTGTCAGACAGGACTCACAGTATAAAGGGTCTGGCAGGTTGGGATCAGTAGGTTTCAGAATGAGGACTCATATTGACTGTAAAGTGTCTGGGAGGGGGGGTTCAGTAGGTGTCAGAGTTGGGACTCTCAGTGTAAAGGGTCTGGGAGGTGGGCTTCAGTAGATGTCAGAGTGGGGACTCACAATGTAAAGGGTCTGGGAGGTGGGGATCAGTAGGTTTCAAAGTCAGGACTCATATTGACCGTAAATGGTCTGGGAGGTGTGGTTCAGTAGGTGTCAGAGTGGAGACACTCAGTGTTAAGGGTCTGGGACGTGGAGTTCAGTAGGTTTCCTAGTGAGGTCTCTCAGTGTAAAGGGTCTGGGAGGTGGGGTTCAGTAGGAGTCAGAGTGGGGACTCTCAGTGTAAGTGTCTGGGAGGGGGGGTTCAGTAGGTGTCAGAGTGGGGACTCTCAGTGTAAAGGGTCTGGGAGGTGGGGTTCAGTAGTTGTCAGTGTGAGAACTCTCAGAGAAAAGTGTCTGGGAGGTAGGGTTCAATAGGTGTCAGAGTGAGAACTCTCGGTGTAAAGCGTCTGGGAGGTGGGGGATCAGTAGTTGTCAGAGTGGGGACAGTGTAAAGGGTCTGGAAGCTGGGGTTCAGTAGGTGTCAGAGTGGGGACGCTCAGTGTAAAGTGTCTGGGAGGGGGGGTTCAGTAGGGGTCAGAGTGTGGACTCTCAGTGTAAAGTGTCTGGGAGGGGGGGTTCAGTAGGTGTCAGAGTGGGGACTCTCAGTGTAAAGGGTCTGGGAGGTGGGCTTCAGTAGATGTCAGAGTGGGGACTCACAATGTAAAGGGTCTGGGAGGTGGGGATCAGGAGGTTTCAAAGTCAGGACTCATATTGACCGTAAATGGTCTGGGAGGTAGGGTTCAGTTGGGGTCCGTGTGGGGACTCTCAGTGTAAAGGGTCTGGGGGGTGGGGATCAGTAGATTTCAGAGTGAGGACTCATATTGATTGTAAAGGGTCTGTTGGGTGGTGTTCTGTTGGTGTCAGAGTGATCACTCTCAGTGTAAAGGGTCTGGGAGGTGGGGTTCAGTAGGTGGCAGAGTGGGGACTCTCAGTGTAAAGGGTCTGGGGGATTTGGTTCAGTAGGTGTCAGAGTAGAGACACTCAGTGTAAAGGGTCTGGGACGTGGAGTTCAGTAGTTTTAGTAGTGAGGACTCTCAGTGTAAAGGGTCTGGGAGGTGCGGTTCAGTAGGGGTCAGAGTGGGGACTCTCAGTGCAAAGTGTCTGGGAGGGGGGGTTCAGTAGGGGTCAGAGTGTGGACTCTCAGTATAAAGTGTCTGGGAAGTTGGGTTAAGGAGGTGTCAGAGTGGGGACTCACAGAGCAAAGGGTCTGAGAGGTGCGGTTCAGTAGGTGTCAGAGTGGGGACTCTCAGTGTAAAGGGTTTTGGAGGTGGAGTTCAGTAGTTTTACTAGTGAGGACTCTCAGTGTAAAGGGTTTGGGAGGTGGGGATCAGTAGGTTTCAAAGTCAGGACTCGTATTGACTGTAAAGGGTCTGGGAGGTGTGGTTCAGTAGGTGTCAGAGTGGAGACACTCAGTGTAAAGGGTCTGGGACGTGGAGTTCAGTAGGTGTCAGAGTGGGGACTCAGTGTAAAGGGTCTGGGAAGTGGGCTTCAGTAGATGTCAGAGTGGGGACTCACAATGTAAAGGGTCTGGGAGGTGGGGTTCAGTACGTGTCACAGTGGGGACTCTCAGTGTCAAGGGTGTGGGAGGTGGGGTTCAGTAGGTGTCAGAGTGAGAACTCTCAGTGTAAAGGGTCTGGGAGGTGGGGGATCAGTAGTTGTCAGAGTGGGGACAGTGTAAAGGGTCTGGAAGCTGGGGTTCAGTAGGTGTCAGAATGGGGACGCTCAGTGTAAAGGGTCTGGGAGGTGGGCTTCAGTAGATGTCAGAGTGGGGACTCACAATGTAAAGGGTCTGGGAGGTGGGGATCAGTAGGTTTCAAAGTCAGGACTCATATTGACCGTAAATGGTCTGGGAGGTAGGGTTCAGTTGGGGTCAGAGTGTGGACTCTCAGTGTAAAGTGTCTGGGAGGGGGGGTTCAGTAGGTGTCAGAGTGGGGACTCTCAGTGTAAAGTGTCTGGGAGGTGGGCTTCAGTAGATGTCAGAGTGGGGACTCACGATGTAAAGGGTCTGGGAGGTGGGGATCAGGAGGTTTCAAAGACAGGACTCATATTGACCGTAAATGGTCTGGGAGGTAGGGTTCAGTTGGGGTCCGTGTGGGGACTCTCAGTGTAAAGGGTCTGGGGGGGTGGGGATCAGTAGATTTCAGAGTGAGGACTCATATTGATTGTAAAGGGTCTGTTGGGTGGTGTTCTGTTGGTGTCAGAGTGATCACTCTCAGTGTAAAGTGTCTGGGAGGAGAGGGTGTTCAGTAGGTGTCAGAGTGGGGACTCTCAGTGTAAAGGGTCTGGGAGGTGGGCTTCAGTAGATGTCAGAGTGGGGACTCACAATGTAAAGGGTCTGGGAGGTGGGGATCAGTAGCTTTCAAAGTCAGGACTCATATTGACCGTAAATGGTCTGGGAGGTAGGGTTCAGTTGGGGTCCGTGTGGGGACTGTCAGTGTAAAGGGTCTGGGGGGTGGGGATCAGTAGATTTCAGAGTGAGGACTCATATTGATTGTAAAGGGTCTGTTGGGTGGTGTTCTGTTGGTGTCAGAGTGATCACTCTCAGTTTAAAGCGCCTGGGAGGTGGGGTTCAGTAGGTGTTACAGTGCGGACTCTCAGTGTAACGGGTCTGGGAAGTGCGGTTCAGTAGGTGTCAGTGACTACTCTCAGTGTAAAGGCAGTGGGAGGTGGAGCTCAATAGGTGTCAGATAGGACTCACAGTATAAAGGGTCTGGCAGGTTGGGATCAGTAGGTTTCAGAATGAGGACTCATATTGACTGTAAAGGGTCTGGGAAGTGGGATTCAGTAGTTGGCAGAGTGGGGACTCTCAGTGTAAAGGGTCTAGGGGATTTGGTTCAGTAGGTTTACTAGTGAGGACTCTCAGTGTAAAGGGTCTGGGAGGTGGGGTTCAGTAGGTGTCAGAGTGTGGACTCTCAGTATAAAGTGTCTGGGAAGTTCGGTTAAGGAGGTGTCAGAGTGGGGACTCTCAGAGCAAAGGGTCTGAGAGGTGCGGTGCAGTAGGTGTCAGAGTGGGGACTCTCAGTGTAAAGGGTTTTGGAGGTGGAGTTCAGTAGTTTTACTAGTGAGGACTCTCAGTGTAAAGGGTCTGGGAGGTGGGGATCAGTAGGTGTTAGAGTGAGGACTCTCAGTGTAAACGGACTGGGAGGTGGGGATCAGTCGGTGTCAGAGTGGGGACTCTCAGTGGAAAGGGTCTAGCAGGTCGTGTTCAGTAGGTGTCAGTGTGGGGACTCTAAGTGTAAAAGTACTCGGAGGTGGGTATCAGTAGGTTTCAAAGTCAGGACTCGTATTGACTGTAAAGGGTCTGGGAGGTGTGGTTCAGTAGGTGTCAGAGTGGAGACACTCAGTGTAAAGGGTCTGGGACGTGGAGTTCAGTAGGTTTCCTAGTGAGGTCTCTCAGTGTAAAGGGTCTGGGAGGTGGGGTTCAGTAGGTGTCAGAGTGGGGACTCTCAGTGTAAGTGTCTGGGAGGGGGGGTTCAGTAGGTGTCAGAGTGGGGACTCTCAGTGTAAAGGGTCTGGGAAGTGGGCTTCAGTAGATGTCAGAGTGGGGAATCACAATGTAAAGGGTCTGGGAGGTGGGGATCAGTAGGTGTCAGAGTGAGAACTCTCAGTGTAAAGGGTCTGGGAGGTGGGGTTCAGTAGGTGGCAGAGTGGGGACTCTCAGTGTAAAGGGTCTGGGGGATTTGGTTCAGTAGGTGTCAGAGTGGAGACACTCAGTGTAAAGGGTCTGGGACGTGGAGTTCAGTAGTTTTACTAGTGAGGACTCTCAGTTTAAAGGGTCTGGGAGGTGGGGTTCAGTAGGTGTCAGAGTGAGATCTCTCAGTGTAAAGGGTCTGGGAGGTGGGGTTCAGTAGGTGTCAGAGTGGGTACTCTCAGTGTAAAGGGTCTGGGAAGTGCAGTTCAGTAGGTGTCAGTGAGGACTCACAATGTAAAGGGTCTGGCAGGTGGGGATCAGTAGGTTTCAGAGTCAGGACTCATATTGACTGTAAAGTGTCTGGGAGGTGGTCTTCAGAATGTGTCAGAGTGGGAACTGTCAATGTAAAGTCTCTGGGAGGTGGGGTTCAGCAGGTTTCCAAGTTGGGACTCTCAGTGTAAAGTGTCTGGGAGGTATGGTTCAGTAGGTGTCAGAGTGAGGATTTTCAATGGAAAGGGTCTGGGAGGTGGGGTTCAGTAGGTGTCAGAGTGGGGACTCTAAGTGTAAAGGGACTCGGAGGTGGGGATTACTAGTTTTCAAAGTCAGGGCTCGTATTGACTGTAAAGAGTCAGGAAGGTGTGGTTCAGTAGGGGTCAGTGTGGGGACTCTGAGTGTAAAGGGTCTGGAAGGTGGGGATTAGTAGGTTTCAGAGTAAGGACTCATATTGATTGTAAAGGGTCTGTTGGGTGGGGTTCTGTAGGTGTCAGAGTGATGACTCTGAGTTTAAAGCGCCTGGGAGATGGGGTTCAGTCGGTGTCAGAGTGAGGATGTTCAGTGTAAAGGGACTGGGAGCTGGGGTTCAGTAGGTGTTAGAGTGAAAACTCTCAGTGTAAAGGGTCAAGGAGTTGGAGTTCAGCAGGTGTTAAGAGTGACAACTCTCAGTGTAAAGGGTCTGGGATGTCGGGTTAAGTAGGTGTCAGACTGGGGACTCTCAGTGTAAAGGGTCTGGAAAGTGCGGTTCAGTAGGTGTCAGTGACTACTCTCAGTGTAAAGGCAGTGGGAGGTGGGGTTCAGTAGGTGTCAGACAGGACTCACAGTGTAAAGGGTCTGGCAGGTTGGGATCAGTAGGTTTCAGAGTCAGGACTCATATTGACTGTAAAGGGTCTGGGAGGTGGGGTTCAGTAGGTGTCAGTGAGGACTCACAGTGTAAAAAGTCTGGGAGGTGGGGTTCAGAATGTGTCAGAGTGGGGTCTCTGAGTGTAAAGAGTCGGAGAGGTGGGGTTCAGTAGCTTTCAGAGTGAGGACCCCTATTGACTGTAAAGGGACTGGGAGGTGTGGTTCAGTAGGTGTCAGAGTGAGGGCTGTCAGTGTACAGGGTCTGGGAGGTGGGGTTCAGTATGTGTCAGAGTGGGGACTCTCAGTGTAAAGTGTCTAGGAGCTCGGGTTCAGTAGGTCTCAGAGTGGGGACTCTAAGTGTAAAGGGACTCTGAGGTGGGGATCAGTAGGTTTCAATGTCAGGACTTGTATTGACTGTAAAGGGTCTGGGAGGTAGGGATCAGTAGGGGTCAGTGTGGGGACACTGAGTATAAAGTGTCTGGGAGGTGGGAATCAGTAGGTTTCAGAGTGAGACCAAAGTGTAAAGTGTTTGGGAGTTAGGGTTCAGTAGGTGTCAGAGTGGGGACACTCAGTGGAAAGGGTCTGGAAGGTGGGGTTCAGTATGTGTCAGAGTGGGGACTCTCAGTGTGAAGTGTATAGGAGGTCAGGTTCAGTAGGTGCCAGTATGGGGACTCTCAGTGTAAAGGGTCTGGAAGGTGGGGATCACTAGGTTTCAGAGTCAGGACATATTGACTGTAAAGGGTCTGGGAGGTTGGGTTCTGTAGGTGTCAGTGAATGCTCTCAGTGTAAAGCAGTGGCAGGTGGGGTTCAGTAGGTGTTAGAGTGAGGACCCTCAGTGTAAAGGGTCAAGGAGTTGGAGTTCAGCAGGTTTTAGAGTGACAACTCGCAGTTTAAAAGTCTGGGAGGTCGGGTTCAGTAGGTGTCAGAGTGAGGATTTTCAGTGTAAAGGGTCTGGGAGGTGGGGTTCATTAGGTGTCAGAGTGGGGACTCTAAGTGTAAAGGGACTCGGAGGTGGGGATGAGTAGTTTTCAAAGTCAGGACTCGTATTGACTGTAAAGAGTCTGGGAGGGAAGGTTCAGTAGGGGTCAGTGTGGGGACACTGAGTATAAAGGGTCTGGGAGGTGGGGATCAGTAAGTTTCAGACGGAGGACTCATATTGATTGTAAATGTCTGTTGGATGGGGTTCTTTCGGGGTCAGAGTGATGACTCTCAGTTTAAAGCGTCTGGGAGGTGGGGTTCAGAAGGTGTCAGAGTGAGACATCTCAGTGTAAAGTGTTTGGTAGTTGGGGTTCAGTAGGTGTCAGAGTGGGGACTCTCAGTGGAAAGGGTCTGGAAGGTGGGGTTCATTATGTGTCAGAGTGGGGACTCTCAGTGTGAAAGGTATAGGAGGTCGGGTTCGGTAGGTGTCAGACTGGGGACGCTCAGTGTAAAGGGTCTGGGAGGTGGGGATCAGTAGGTTTCAGAGTCAGGACTCATATTGACTGTAAAGGGTCTGGGAGGTTGGGTTCAGTAGGTGTCAGTGAATGCTCTCAGTGTAAAGCAGTGGGAGGTGGGGTTCAGTAGATTTTAGAGTGAGGACTCTCAGTGTAAAGGGTCCAGGAGTTGGAGTTCAGCAGGTGTTAGAGTGACAACTCGCAGTGTAAAAGGTCTGGGAGGTCGAGTTCAGTAGGTGTCAGAGTGGGAATTCTCAGTGTAAAGGGACCAGGAGGTCGGGTTCAGTAGGTTTCAGAGTGGGTACTCTCAGTGTAAAGGGTCTGGGAAGTGCAGTTCAGTAGGTGTCAGTGAGGACTCACAGTGTAAAGGGTCTGGCAGGTGGGGATCAGTAGGTTTCAGAGTCAGGACTCATATTGACTGTAAAGTGTCTGGGAGGTGGTCTTCAGAATGTGTCAGAGTGGGAACTGTCAATGTAAAGTCTCTGGGAGGTGGGGTTCAGCAGGTTTCCAAGTTGGGACTCTCAGTGTAAAGTGTCTGGGAGGTATGGTTCAGTAGGTGTCAGAGTGAGGATTTTCAATGTAAAGGGTCTGGGAGGTGGGGTTCAGTAGGTGTTAGAGTGAAAACTCTCAGTGTAAAGGGTCAAGGAGTTGGAGTTCAGCAGGTGTTAAGAGTGACAACTCTCAGTGTAAAGGGTCTGGGAGGTCGGGTTAAGTAGGTGTCAGAGTGGGGAAACTCAGTGTAAAGTGTATAGGAGGTTGAGTTCAGTAGGTGTCAGACTGGGGACTCTCAGTGTAAAGGGTCTGGAAAGTGCGGTTCAGTAGGTGTCAGTGACTACTCTCAGTGTAAAGGCAGTGGGAGGTGGGGTTCAGTAGGTGTCAGACAGGACTCACAGTGTAAAGGGTCTGGCAGGTTGGGATCAGTAGGTTTCAGAGTCAGGACTCATATTGACTGTAAAAGGTCTGGGAGGTGGGGTTCAGAATGTGTCAGAGTGGGGTCTCTGAGTGTAAAGAGTCGGGGAGGTGGGGTTCAGTAGCTTTCAGAGTGAGGACCCCTATTGACTGTAAAGGGACTGGGAGGTGTGGTTCAGTAGGTGTCAGAGTGAGGGCTGTCAGTGTACAGGGTCTGGGACGTGGGGTTCAGTATGTGTCAGAGTGGGGACTCTCAGTGTAAAGTGTCTAGGACAGAGGTCGGCAACCTGCGGCTCCGGAGCCACATGCGGCTCTTTGATCTCTGTGATGCGGCTCCCCGTGGTTTGTTAGCTTTTGAAATGTAATTCGAAATTTGAAGATTATGGTGATCTTGTACAATCTGAAAACTTTGTGGAGACACCGTTTCCTGGCACATCCGAACCGGCTCACAATTAGCCACCGTTCCGGCTAAGGGAGATAGCCTACGGGGGTTTGTGAGTACGTGACTTTTGGAGCATCCGCGCCCACGGGGACAGGTTGAGGGAGACTTTAAAGCAAGGCTGTTTTGTTTGAATAACGTTACCTTTGACTGCAGTCTTTATTTTAGCGCTGCGTGTAGCGCTACACCGCTACGTGTTTTTTTATCGCTATTAATATACATCACAACTGCCAATGCCTGACACCCGCCAGTGCGCGCATTCTTTTAATTCTTCGATCCAAGGTAGGCTAACTATGGAGTAACCTTCAACCCAACGTCTTTTTTTCGGAGTTCAAAATGTTTTTGTTGCATGCAGAAATGTAATTTCGTTTTCTCTGCAGGAGTTCATCAATTTCATAAATGCAACACATTATAGTTTGTTTATACATAGCATAAAGACAAAAAAAACCCGTTGTATGCAGTGTTATTTCATTTTGTGGCTCCCAGTGTTTTCTTTTCTGTGGGAAATGGGTCCATATTGGCTCTTTCAGTGGTAAACGTTGCCGACCCCTGGTCTAGGAGCTCGGGTTCAGTAGGTCTCAGAGTGGGGACTCTAAGTGTAAAGGGACTCTGAGGTGGGGATCAGTAGGTTTCAATGTCAGGTATTGACTGTAAAGGGTCTGGGAGGTAGGGATCAGTAGGGGTCAGTGTGGGGACACTGAATATAAAGGGTCTGGGAGGTGGGAATCAGTAGGTTTCAGAGTGAGACCTCAGTGTAAAGTGTTTGGGAGTTAGGGTTCAGTAGGTGTCAGAGTGGGGACTCTCAGTGGAAAGGGTCTGGAAGGTGGGGTTCAGTATGTGTCAGAGTGGGGACTCTCAGTGTGAAGTGTATAGGAGGTCGGGTTCAGTAGGTGTCAGACGGGGGACTCTCAGTGTAAAGGGTCTGGAAGGTGGGGATCACTAGGTTTCAGAGTCAGGACATATTGACTGTAAAGGGTCTGGGAGGTTGGGTTCTGTAGGTGTCAGTGAATGCTCTCAGTGTAAAGCAGTGGCAGGTGGGGTTCAGTAGGTGTTAGAGTGAGGACTCTCAGTGTAAAGTGTTTGGTAGTTGGGGTTCAGTAGGTGTCAGAGTGGGGACTCTCAGTGGAAAAGGTCTGGAAGGTGGGGTTCAGTATGTGTCAGAGTGGGGACTCTGTGTGAAAGGTATAGGAGGTCGGGTTCAGTAGGTGTCAGACTGGGGACTCTCAGTGTAAACGGTCTGGGAGGTGGGGATCAGTAGGTGTTAGTGAATGCTCTCAGTGTAAAGCAGTGGGAGGCGGCGTTCAGTAGGTGTTAGAGTGAGGACTCTCAGTGGAAAGGGTCCAGGAGTTGGAGTTCAGCAGGTGTTAGAGTGACAACTCGCAGTGTAAAAGGTCTGGGAGGTCGGGTTCAGTAGGTGTCAGAGTGGGAATTCTCAGTGTAAAGGGTCTGGGAAGTGCAGTTCAGTAGGTGTCAGTGAGGACTCACAATGTAAAGGGTCTGGCAGGTGGGGATCAGTAGGTTTCTGAGTCAGGACTCATATTGACTGTAAAGGGTCTGGGAGGTGGGGTTCAGTAGGTGTCAGTGAAGACTCACAGTGTAAAGTGTCTGGGAGGTGGGGTTCAGTAGGTGTCAGAGTGGGGACTCTCAGTGTAGTGTCTGGGAGGTGGGGTTCAGTAGGTGTCTGAGTGGGGACTCTAAGTGTAAAGTGACTCAAAGGTGGGGATCAGTAGGTTTCAAAGTCAGGACTCATATTGACTGTAAAGGGTCTGGGAGGTAGGGTTTCTGTAGGGGTCAGAATGATGACTCAGTTTAAAGCGTCTGGGAGGTAGGGTTCAGTAGGTGTCAGTGTGGGGACTCTCAGTGTAAAGGGTCTGGGAGGTGGGTATCAGTAGGTTTCAGAGTGAGGACTCATATTGATTGTAAAGGGTCTGTTGGGTGGTGTTCTGTAGGTGTCAGAGTGATGACTCTCAGTTTAAAGCGTCTGGCAGATGGGGTTCAGTAAGTGTCAGGGTGAGGATTTTCAGTGTAAAGGCTCTGGGAGCTGGTGTTCCGTAGGTGTCAGAGTGGGGACTCTCAGTGTAAAGGGTCTGGGAGGTGGGGTTCAGTAGGATTCCGAATGAGGATGCTCAGTGTCAAAGGTCTGGGAGGTGGTGTTCAGTAGGTGTCAGAGTGAGGACTCTCAGTCTAAAGTGTCTTGGAGCTGTGGTTCAGTAGGTGTCAGAGTGAGGACTCTCGGTGTAAAGGGTATAGGAGGTCGGGTTCAGTAGGTGTCAGAGTGGGGACTCTCAATGTAAAGGGTCTGGGAAGTGCGGTTCAGTAGGTGTCAGTGACTACTCTGAGTGTAAAGGCAGTGGGAGGTGGGGTTCAGCAAGTGTCACAGTGGGGACTCTCAGTGTAAACGGTCTGGGAGGTGGTGTTCAGAATGTGTCAGAGTGGGGACTCTGAGTGTAAAGATTCGGGGAGGTGGGGTTCAGTAGCTTTCAGAGTGGGGACCCCTATTGACTGTAAAGGGTCTGGGAGGTGTGGTCCAATAGGTGTCACAGTGGGGACTCTCAGTCTAAAGGATCTGGGAGGTGGGGTTCAGTAGGTGTCAGTGAGGACTCACAGTGTAAAGGGTCTGGGAGGTGGGGTTCAGTAGGTGTCAGAGTGAGGACTCTCAGTGTAAAGGGTCTGGGAGGTGTTTTTCAGTAGGTGTCAGAGTAAAGACATACTGACTGTAAAGGGTCTGGGAGGTGTGGTTCAGTAGGTGTCAGTGAGGTCTCTCACTGTAAAGGGTCTGGGAGGTGGGGTGCGGTAGGTGTCAGAGTAGCATCTCTGTCTTTAAAAGAGCTAGGAGGTGGGCTACAATGGTGTGAGGGAAATTGTGAGGGTAAGGGTTTGGGCAGGAGGGTGTGTGAAATTTTTCAGGGTACAAGGATGGTGAGGGTAAGAGGAGGACAGCAGAGTCAGGGTGCGAGGAAAGGAAATACTAGAGGAGATGCACCCAGGAAACAAAGGCCCTGAAGGATAGCATTCTGTCCCTTAATCCCTCTGGTGTCGATTCTGTCACAGGTGAAGACTCACCTTTTTGAGGGCTAACATCGTCTTCATGTCGCTAAGTTGGTTCTTCAGTGCTGCTGATTCCCTGCGGGTTAACGTTCCAGTTAAATATTCCAGACATGTATAGTACCACTGTGGTTTGATAGTCCAGTTAGATAGAGTCCACACACCCCTGCTTAACAGTATTAGTCCATGGTATAACAAAGGTTGGAAATCCCTGACTTAGCTGTAGCATTACTGCAGTTTAATATCAGTCAGACCATCCCTGATCTTACAGACAGTTGGGCATTGAACCTTAACCAAAAAGAGGACTGAAATATGTAACCTCTTTCTGCAGTTCTGGTAAAATCTCACTAAAAATAGGCTGATCAGGTGATGCTACTGCAGAACATGAGGCCAGTGATGAACAGGTTAGACTTTAGCTTTCCCCATGGGAAGGCAGATAAAACCTGCTGCACTGTAGCAGGTCAATATGACACCTCCCCGCAGCTGCTGCCCCGTGTTGGGCAGCTGCACTGGACAAAAGCTGATGTCAGCCCCCTGGGACAAACTGACCTACCTTCACTGCCTTGCACCCTGCGATTCCTGCGCCATGAGATCGGGAGCTACTGTGCTGAGGGTCAGGGTCCACACAACCAATAAGAAGTATTAAAGCACAGTAATAATGACTGTATGGAAATCCACATCACAGCAATAATTAACATTTGGGTAAAATTAAATCATAGGGAGAGTGATGTTGGTCAGAATATTGAGTCAGGAGGCTAACAATCCACAGGGATGGATCCAGGAGGAATAATGAATAGTGATGAGGTAGCCAGGCAGGAATGCAGAATGCCGACAATAAAGCACAACGAAGAGCAAACCCTGGTTGACGCTGACAGAAACACTCACTTCTCCTGCATTTGGATTTTGTTCTGGGCCTCCTGCAGAGCCAACTCAGTTCTAGAAAGCTTGTGCTTGTAGAAGGCAAGCAGCATCTCAGTCTGCTTCCATTGGAATCTGGTCACCTGGGAAGGAGCAGCAAGAGAGAGAAGTAGGTACCAGAAAACCAGGGCTGTTCACTGACCCCACTGTCCCAGAGATCAAACAGTTTAAATCAGGGCTTGTCACTGACCCCACCGTCCCAGAGACCAGACAGTTTAAACCAGGGCTTGTCACTGACCCCACCATCCCAGAGATCAAACAGTTTAAATCAGGGCTTGTCACTGACCCCACCGTCCCAGAGATCAAATAGTTTAAACCAGGGCTTGTCACTGACCCCACCGTCCCAGTCATCAAACAGTTTAAATCAGGGCTTGTCACTGACCCCACCATCCCAAAGATCAAATAGTTTAAACCAGGGCTTGTCACTGACCCCACCGTCCCAGACGTCAAACAGTTTAAACCAGGGCTTGTCACTGACCCCACCATCCCAGAGACCAGACAGTTTAAACCAGGGCTTGTCACTGACCCCACCGTCCCAGACATCAAACAGTTTAAATCAGGGCTTGTCACTGACCCCACCGTCCCAGAGATCAAATAGTTTAAACCAGGGCTTGTCACTGACCGCACCGTCCCAGAGACCAGACAGTTTAAACCAGGGCTTGTCACTGACCCCACCGTCCCAGAGATCAAACAGTTTAAATCAGGGCTTGTCACTGACCCCACTGTCCCTGTGCTGCCTTTATGGTAGTTATTTAGTTTATAATATTTTCACTTAGTGATTCGTTTGTTAGCATTCTAGTTAAAGTTAGGATTGTTTAAAGTTGTCTCCAAGAGATCGCGGCATGCGATGACGTCACATCCGGTTTCGCCGCGTCCTGTGGGAAAATACCGGTTTGGAAAAATGGAAGGTGGGGGCCGACATGTGCGAGCAAGCAGCAGCAAAGTTTTCTCCCTACGCACCAGAAACACTGTGAAAGCAACACTTTTTCACCATACGTCAATGTGCAAGAGTGAACAGTGAACGGTTAATCTTACTGTGATCCTGTCGTTATTGACAAAGGTTTATCTCGGTGTTTAGTTCCGCGTTATCTTACACGCCGAGCAAGAACAGTACAGTCCCAGAGACCAGACATTTTAAACCAGGGCTGTTCACTGACCCCACTGTCCCAGAGATCAAACAGTTTAAACCAGGGTTTGTCACTGACCCCACTGTCCCAGAGACCAGACAGTTTATACCAGGGTTGTTCACTGACCCCACCGTCACAGAGACAAAAAGTTTAAACGAGGGCTTGTCACTGAACCCAGTCGCACAAACCAGACACTATAAACCCAGGGATTAATCAACCAATGCATCGGAAGTAGAAATGTTAATACACAGAAGCTTCCTCTGAATAGTATACCTACTCCTGAGGATTACTTTAAATTGGATTTCCATTGCATATTATGGGGGTGTGGTCTGAATTAATTCTGTCGCAATCCGTTTAAACATACAACTCTCTTGTAGTTTAATTCCTTCACTACTCCTACATTATCCATCTGTCTGAACAAATCCAGGTGTTTGCAGTGACGGGAAGTTCTCAGATTCCTTGCCTGAACAAACCAAGGCCCTGGCAAGACGCCCCCTGGAATACTGTGTACGGGTCTGGTGTCTGACCCAAGGAAGAGGAAATTTGCAATATAGGGAGTATAAGAGTAGAACCACATATACAAAATGCTGGAGGAACTCAGCAAGTCAGGCAGCATCTGTAAAGGGTATAAACAGTCGTAGTTTCAAGAGGGTTTGTCAACTGTTGATTCCTCTTCATAGATGCTGCCTGGCCTGCTGAGTTCCAGTATTTTGTGCGTGTTGCTCTGGATTTCCAGCATGTGCAGAATCTCTTGTGTTAGCGTTATAGCAGAGTTGTCTTTCTATAACTATACAGAGTCCTGGTGACATAGCACTTGAAATATTGTGTACCGGTTTGGACCGCAGTGCAGGCTCGCTACCTCAGTTCCTGAGATGGGGTAACGAGGATGAATTGTCCCATGAGGAGACAGTAAGCAGACTAAGCTTGTCTGCCAGAGCTTGGGAAAGCCAAGTGAAATAAGCAAGTCTCTCTTGGGTTCAACAATGTGGACACAGAGACATTTCACCTGATAGGGACATCCAGATTGGAGAGGGGTTTAAAGTTAACAAATTTCACGACATATGCCTGTGACATTATATCTGATTCTGGGATCAGCTGTTAGGGCAGAGTCAGGGAATTTTAACCCCCAGGAGGGCTGGGAGAATCTCTCGAATGCACTGACTTAGAGGCTATGGGGTTCCGTCACTGAGTACATCTGTATATTTTTGGACATGAAGAGAGGTGAGGGAGATGGGGGCCAGTGCAGGAACGTGGTGCTGAGGGAGAAAGGTCAGTTGCGATACACCGCTGGTGCAAGGGCGCCAGCCGTCAGGTCCTTGTTAGTGGCAGCCATAACCTGCCAGGTTCCAGTGCACAGATCTGTTTGTGACACTACCCTCGCGGGAGACGGCCACTCACCTGCGCGATGTGCTCCAGGTATTTCCGACAGATGTCTGATGGTTTCCTGAAGTACATTCGTTCGTGGGCCGCCATCTGCAGGGGAACAGAGGGGTTGGAGTCTTCTCTTGTGTCAACCCCGCCCCACCTGAAGGATTGCCTGTGTAAGGGGTGGCATCCACCATACTTGCACCTTTCCCATCTAATTCACCTCCAGGCTCAAGGGAATTGCAGCAAAAAAGAGGCATTGGAAAGTCTCTCAGCATCTGTGGAATGAGTACGAGAGTTTGTACCTCAGGTCGACTCCAATGAGGTCTTCATCCTGAAGAGTTATCTCTGCTCCTCTTTCCACAGATGGTGCCTGACCTTTACAGATTTTTTTCCCAGTTTGTGTTTCAGATTTCCAGTGCTTGCCAATTCCTGATCTCACGATGTGAGCTGCCATTGAGGCAGCCTATCACTGTGAAGTTCTGGTAATTTATCCCCAGCTCTCCAATCAACTCATCCCCTGGAATACAATCCCATCCTCCGCTTTTACTTGTAAAATTCTGATCATCTGCAATCCCAGTCATGGTCAGGTTTACCAGGCGATGTTTACTGTTTTCCCTTCCAACACACCAAGGGTCCTTGCTGTCCCAGTACTTCCCTGAATATTCCTGATTCTCTGATTGTCAGTGGAGCCCCGGTTCCCTGAATCTCACCAGAGTCCCAAATCCCTGAATCTCACCAGAGACCCGGTTCCCTGAATCTCACCGGAGACCCGGATCCCTGAATCTCACCGGAGACCCGGATCGCTGAACCTCACCGGAGACCCGGTTCCCTGAATCTCACCGGAGACCCGGATCCCTGAACCTCACCGGAGACCCGGATCCCTGAATCTCACCGGAGACCCGGATCCCTGAACCTCACCGGAGACCCGGATCCCTGAATCTCACCGGAGACCCGGTTCCCTGAATCTCACCGGAGACCCGGATCCCTGAACCTCACCGGAGACCCGGTTCCCTGAATCTCACCGGAGACCCGGTTCCCTGAATCTCACCGGAGACCCGGTTCCCTGAATCTCACCGGAGACCCGGATCCCTGAACCTCACCGGAGACCCGGATCCCTGAATCTCACCGGAGACCCGGTTCCCTGAACCTCACCGGAGACCCGGATCCCTGAACCTCACCGAAGACCCGGATCCCTGAATCTCACCGGAGACCCAGTTCCCTGAATCTCACCGGAGACCCGGATCCCTGAATCTCACCGGAGACCCAGTTCCCTGAATCTCACCGGAGACCCAGTTCCCTGAATCTCACCGGAGACCCGGATCCCTGAATCTCACCGGAGACCCGGATCCCTGAATCTCACCGGAGACCCGGATCGCTGAACCTCACCAGAGACCCAGTTCCCTGAACCTCACCGGAGACCCGGATCCCTGAACCTCACCGAAGACCCGGATCCCTGAATCTCACCGGAGACCCAGTTCCCTGAATCTCACCGGAGACCCGGATCCCTGAATCTCACCGGAGACCCGGATCCCTGAATCTCACCGGAGACCCGGATCGCTGAACCTCACCAGAGACCCGGATCCCTGAATCTCACCGGAGACCCGGTTCCCTGAATCTCGCTGGACACCTGGATCTCTGAAACTCACAAGCACACCAGCTCCATATTTCACCAGGGTCTTGTTTCGAAAGTTGCCTTTGAAATCCTGTGCCCTTTTCCAAGTATGAAAGACCAGCTTTTCACTGTATCTCAGGATATGTAACAATAATATGTGAATTTCAATTCCATGCCCTTTAAAACGATTGTTTACTTAATAAAATACCGTATAAAGTTAAAAGAAAACTTGAATTAAAATTACATTGGAGTATTAATTCTGGGGAAAATCAGCAAAGGCAGGACCAATAACCAGTTTATTGGAGCTTTACTGTATGTACAAAGCTCCACCTCAACCTCAGTTCCCTGAAACTTAGGGCTACCTGCTAACCTCTTGAGTACAGCAACAAATTCTTCCTCAGATGGACTGGCAACCCAGGCAGGTAAGGGTCATCATGTTACTTGCTCTAAGTTACCCCAGATACAATTTCCTGAAGAAGGAGGGCCAGACTTTGTAGATGCTTACTTTGTCTGACAGTGGCAAATATTTGCAGGCTGAACCACAGACACTGCATTTATCTGTAAGGCAGAGAAACAGAAAAACCACATTGTCATTCTGGAACCATTTAACACCCACACGGCTGGATAATGAATTCTGCAACTTTATATAATTCACTCTTTCATAGTTGTCCATTAGATACAGGCCCTTTGGCTCCCCAAACCCATGCTGGCAATCAACGCAGTCCAGGTTAAGGGTTTTGACCCAAAATGCTGCCTGGACAGTTCTGTCCACAAATGTGCCATACCTGCTGAGTTCCTCCAGCAGTTTGTAATTCAAACCCCCGTTTACACTGATGAAACCCATTTCATTCTCCCTACTAACTCTGCCCCTCCCAGCAGCTGATAAATCCACAGGAAATGCTGGAGGAATTCAGCAGGTCAGAGGGTATCTATGGAAAGGAATAAAAAGTTGACATTTTAGCCAAAACCCATCACTAGGACAGATGCTCCCTGACCTACTGAGTGCTTCCAGGATTTTGTGTGTGCGACTCTGGATTTCCAGCATCTACAGGATCTCATGTTCAAGGAGACGATGAATGTTTCGTGGCTGTTAGGGGAAATGGCTATTGTTTTAGTTTAGTGGCACAAGCATTACTGGCCAATTAATAGCCCTTGCCTGAATGTTGTCTACATCTAATGTACACAGGCATGGGTTGCTTTATTGACTTGAGGTGTAATGTGAAGGGTTAACTTACTTGCCAGTCAAAAGTCACTTCCGCCATGCTGGCTATTGATAGGCCCATTCAAAGGATGTGGCCACTCTCTTTCACACCATGGCACTGGCTTCCAGTTTGTTGCAAGAATAGTGCGTGCAAGAACCCGTCTCTTTTCGCTAGGGGCTCCCCTTCAAACTGGGTTGCTACCAAGGCTGAAGGACCATTGGGATTGTGTACTGCAGAAAGGAGGGCCTGTGCACACATTAGTCAAAAATCTGTTTGTTGTATGCTTAGTGTTGTAGCTGTGTAACCTGAGGGAACTTAATGAGGTACCTGTTTGAGTTAGAAGTGTTACTGAATGTTTAGCGTAGAAGTTTTATAACTCAGGGGAGCTTAGATAAGTACTTGTTTGACTTAGGTGTTTGGTTGAATGTTTCACTGTTTGTTTGTAAATAGTTAACGTGCTTACTTGCAATCAGGGTCTTCTGTCCATTTACCAGATTTGCAAATCTATTTCAGTGTAACATGAGGTGATAACACATTCAAGACTTTTGGGATGGAAACAGGTTGGAGAAGGATTTGTACTTGCGAGGATGGTGCTATCAGTGAGGACAATCCTTGGAGAGATGAGATTTGTTGTGATTACATTCCCCAATTACTGTATGCCACCGGTCTGTTGTGATTATTCTTCCCCAATACCACAGTGCCACTCTTTTGCTGTGATTACTCTTCCCCAGTGCAGCCACTCTTCTAAGATTATGAAATTAATCTTTCCCGATGCACCTTTACAGCAACATTCAAACTGAGGTGGTCCATTCCTGGTGTTTCCTTGACTCTGAAATGTGATCCTCCTCCTCCCTGTGATACCGACCGCCCACTGCCTCCCTGTTCTGGACAGTTTAAGTCTGTAGTCCAAGGCTATCAGCTCATTCCTTTAACCATCCTTACCTCGGCCGATGCACTTGTGGCAGAGGATGTGCTGACAACTGGAGATGCTGAAGCAGACGGTGCTTGCAGGCTTCTGGTAGCACTTATTGCAGTGGAACCAATCCATCCCTCTGACCGCTGCAGGGCTGAACAAGAGTGGATCAGTTTGCAACACCTGTAATTCAAACAATTCTCCACACACTCGCCAAGTTCCCCAATACTTTCCTCTGCAGAAATGGCCAGTGAGGTTATCCACATGAAATACTCTCCATTTCCTATATTTTTTTATTGCAGATTCCAGCATCTGCTTTGCTCCCTCACCAGCCCAGCCTTGTTTTCTTCTTTCTTTGTTATTCATCTACACTACCCCCAGGAAGAGCAGTTGTGAAGAACAAGCCTTCACACCTCTACTGACTCTGTCTTCCCACTACCTGGGAAAGCAGCCAACATAACTGATGACCCCTCCCACTGTGACCATTCTCCCTTCTGCCCCCCCCACAGGCAGAAGATACAACAGTTTGAGAATATGAGCCATCATTCCTAAACGGTATTGTTATTGAAACTGTTTACTATCCAAACACATGCTTACATCAAGTCTGCGAGGACTGCAAAGCATTATCATCCAATGTCACATGTACTCACAACCTTGTAGCTGGTACCAAGCCAGCATGAGATATTTCCTGTGAAAACACCTCATAGCTCTGAGACTGTGAAAAATCATTTGCTCTTTCATTCGGCTGTAAAGATACTCGGGCTGGGGCTTGAAGAATTAGGAGCGGCACTGCATGCTGTGTGCTAACAGTTTTTATTTGTGTGCACCACCCTGAGTACGTGCCACAGGTTCACCACCCCTGAGCACTATCTTGCTCTCCCAATCTACCTCATCACGCCCCTTTTATTTGTCTACCTGTACTGCATTTTATTTGTAATTTTTTTTGTATATAAATAAGGAATGAAATGTCACTGTATTTTGGTGCGTATGGTGACAATAAATAAAGCCAGTGTGGCATGGTAGTGTCGAGATGAATACAGCATTTGACAGTGCTGTAAGATTGAGGTTCAACTCCCACCACTGCCTGCAGGGACTTTGTACATTGTCTTTGCGACTGTGTGGGCTTCCTCCCACTTCTCAAAGACGTATGGTTAGGCTTACTAAGCTGTGGGCATGCTACATTGGTACCGGAAGTGTGACGACACTTGCCAGCAAAATCTTGAGTTCAAAGTAAAATTTATTATCAGAGTACATTCAATACACACCACGTACAACTGAGATTCTTGTTCTGCGGCCATTTTTAGCAAATCTGACGCAGTGACACATTTCACTGTATGTTTCAATTTACATACAAGCTAATCTTCATCTTTACATCAATTCAGTCTCTCACCATCTCCTGCCCTGAAACATAGTTCCTTCTGCTTTCTCCACCCCTCCATTTCTCTAACCTTTCCTGATAAAGATCCTCATGTCATGAAACTCCTGTCTTCTCTCCAGATATTGCCGGCCAGTTGGGACAGAGGTATGTTTACCATTGTGTTACATCATCTTTCCTTTTAATAACACTATTTAATCGTTTTGGAACTGAGGATACTAATTGTAGTAGATTTGCAATTGGAAATTTCATCCATTCTTGCTTGATACAAGACTTCAGCTGCTCGACAGTCCGCGGTCTCTGTTGTCTGCTTCTCCTCTTCATGATACGCCATACATTTTCAATAGGAGATAGAGCTGGACTGGCAGCAGGCCAGTCAAGCAAACGCACTCTGTGACTACAGAGCCATGCTGTTGTAGCCTGTGCAGAATGTGGTCTGGCATTGTCCTGCTGAAATAAGTGTAACACTTACCCAACAGGCTGGTATATGTCTAGGGCAGGGGTCAGCAACCTTTACCACTGAAAGAGCCACTTGGACCCGTTTCCCACAGAAAAGAAAACACTGGGAGCCGCAAAACCCGTTTGACATTTAAAATGAAATAACACTGCATACAACGTTTTGTTTTGCCTTTATGCTATGTATAAACAAACTATAATGTGTTGCATTTATGAAATTGATGAACTCCTGCAGAAAAAACGAAATTACATTTCTGCATGCAACAAAAACATTTTGAACTCCGAAAAAAAGAGGTTGGGTTGAAGGTTACTTTTAAGTAAAATACTCAATGTCTATTTGAGTTCTTCTTGTATTTATGAAAAACGCCAAACTTAAATTTGCCGCCAGCAGCAAACCAAAAATAACGTCAGCCAGCTGTCAACCTGAAAAATAAAAGGACTATTTCACTGAACAATGAAAACATATGAATATACGTAAAATAATAGGCAATTAAAATATTTATCATACTTGTTCAGGTTGACTCACACCTGACAATGCAGTCGTATTCAGTAGGGATGGATCGATGCTTAGGGGAGTGACCAGGAAGGATAATGTGTTTTTTTCCTCTCTGAACTCACAGAAGCGTTTCCCAAACGATGTTTGCATTGCGATGATTGCAGAATGTAAATACTCCGAATTTATCATGTCGTGACCTTGTTTGAACTCTCTCAAATTGGGGAAGTGAGACAAAGTGCCTTTCTGTAAATCTCTGGCAAGCACTGTCAACTTGCGCTCGAATGCCAAGACATCCTCCAACATGTGCAGGGCTGTACGTCCTTACCCCTGAAGAGCTGTGTTCAGCGTGTTCAGGTGCGCTGTCATGTCTACCATGAAGTGTAGCTTTTCCAGCCACTCTGGCTGTTCCAGCTCAGGAAAGGTGAGCCCTTTGCTGCCCAGGAAAGTTTTCAGTTCTTCCAGACACGCGACAAAGCGTTTCAGCACCTCCCCTTTGGACAGCCACTGGACTTTGTTGTGCAGCAGGAGATCAGAATATGCGCTTTCCAGCTCGTCCAGTAACAAACGGAATTGACGGTGATTTAAACTTTTTGCCATTATTTTATTGACAATCTGAATGACAACATCCATTACTTCTGTGCATTCCGGAGGAAATGTTTGAGCGCACAGTGCCTCTTGGTGCAAGATGCAGTGAAAAGTCAGCAGCTTTCTGTCCAGCGACTTCTGCAGTAAAGCCACAAATCCCTTGTGCGTTCCCGTCATATTCGGTGCCCCATCAGTAGCTACTGACACCAGATGGGTGGTCTTTATTCCTTTGGCTCTTAAACAATTCAAGACAGCCTCACAGATGTCCTCCCCCCGTGTTTGGTCTTTTAGAGGTATCAACTCAATCAGTTCTTCCTGTGGCCCGGCAGAGTTTACATACCGGCAGAACAACGCTATTTGTTCAATATCACCTTTGTCTTTAGACTCATCACAGGCAATCGAGTAGGCCACAGCTGAATTGATGTCTTTAATTTGCTGTCTTGTGATGTCTTCTGCCATTTTTATGGTTCTGTCTTTGACAGTCTTTGCAGAGAGGGGCATATCCCTGATTTTCTGCACAATTTCACTCTTGTTTTTAAAGTCCGTGAATAGATGTTCTGAAATCTTAATGAAAGATTCTTTTATATATTCACCATCTGTAAACTGCTTCCCGTGCCTGACTATTTCCTGAGCGGCAATATAACTGGCGTATGTCGTTGATTTTCCAGACTTCATCCATTTCTGGAAATGATTTTTGCTCAGATCAACCTTCCGCATCAGTTCCGAAACGGCTTTTTTTCTCTCATCTCCATCCGGATATTTTTGAGCAAAGGCTGCGTGTTTATTCTGGAAATGCCTTGCGACATTTGACTTTTTGTTGTTTGCTAGTTTCTCATTGCATATTAAGCATACCGGTAAACCAGTCTCGTCAACAGTGAAAGCAAATGAATCTGTCCACGTATCATTAAACGTTCTGTTTTCTTCAGTCACTTTTCTTTTTTTAGAATTCTCCATAGTTGGCTTACCTTGGATCGAAAAATTAAAGAAATCGCGCACTGGCGGGTGTCAGGTATTGGCAGTGGTGACGTATATTAATAGCGATAAAAACACGTTGTAGCGGTGTGCTCACGCAGTCAGTAAACTGCAGTCGAATAACTTTATTCGAACTAAACAGCCTTGCTTTTAAGCCTCCCTCAACCCAGCCCCCATGGACGCAGATGCTGCAAAAGACGCGTACTCACAAACCCCCGTAGGCTATCTCCCTTAGCCGGAATGCTGGCTAATTGTGAGCCGTTTTGGATGTGCCAGGAAATGTGTCGCCACACTTAGATTGTTCAAGATCACCATAATCTTCAAATTTAGAATTACATTTCAAAAGCTAACAAACTAACATAAAATACATTTTAATTAAATACTGACCAATTATTTCCCAAAGCCACAGGGAGCCGCAGCACAGAGGTGAAAGAGCCACAAATGGCTCGGGAGCCGCAGGTTGCCGACCCCCGGTCTAGGGGAAAAGGAGATCCAGCCACTCACCAAACCCACCTCCCGTACACGCAGGTGCTGTGAGAATCAAGTTTATGCCTCGCACCCGCACACAGTATCAAATTCACACCAGATACCGTTACAGAATACACTTTAAAGATTTTATTAAAGCTAAAAAAGTACTATGCAATACAGTATATATGAAGGAAAAGAAAATAAAGCAAAAAGCGCCAACTTATCAAAGGTCAGTCAGTTTAGTGCACATTGTTGGAGCTCAACCATCGAACCATTCGACCCCTCGTCACTTTCCTCTGACCTCCATGTCCTCGCACCGGGGACCACCCCCGGTGGTAGACCGAGCAGTGCAGCGCACGTCCACCTTCCTCAGCGTCTCCTTCCTGCCTCCTCTCAAAAGACCGCGAAAACCCCCAAGCTCCCAGCCCCACAAGACAAAATAACATTCCCCATTGGTTAACAAATGAATACAATCCCCATATCAGCAAGTCCAAAGCTAAACAACTGTGAGAAAAAACACTTATCAGACATAAAAGCATTCCTACTCTAGAAAACCAAAGAAGCCATCTTGATTACATACACAGTACATTGTACATTCTTCCCTCACCAGCAAATGTCATGACCTCATGACATTACCAGAGTTCCCCAAGGCTTCTTGCAACACACAAAACCCAACCCAGGTGCAGAAAGCAGCGACATAACTACCCAGAGCAGTAGAAATCACACTCGGTTCTCCTGGCACCACATATGTCAACCGGTCTGGGGGGGCGCCTACTCCTCTGAGATCTCCGTACCCCTTCTGCCGACCCTTCCACTTCACTGGGCTCCCTCTTCACCTGCGAACCCTCTGCCTCGGACACCCCAGGTGTACCTGTCAGATCCTCACTCCCTCCCTCACGGGGATCACCCCTCACCTGACAACTCTCTGACTCATGTTCGGGTACCACCCTCTCTCCGCGCAATGCTGGCTGCCTCTCCATCTGACCACCAACACCTTCCCTCCTCTTGCCCAACTCAGTAGGGGAAGGGCCAGGAGCCTCCTCTTCTGGTACTGAAACACCAGCGAATAGGAGCAGGGGCTATTGGAGTATAAAAGTTGCAGTGTTTGTTGTGTAACCAAAACTATGTAGTCAGCTTTGAGCTTGCTATTTGCTATGCATGTATCCAATTTAGTAGGAGAATGAAATCTTAAGAATGCAGAAGATAATGGGGTATTAATGAGAGGCTAGCTAAAAGATGTAGATTACAATGGTGTGTTAATGAGAGGTAGCTAAGAGATGTAGATTAGAACATAATTAAGTCAATGGGTAGAAACAATAGTGGCTGATGTACTTGTGATATGCAACTATAGACCATTGGATATGCTAATGCATTTAAACCAGGAGATTGCTATAAAAAATGCTATGTACAAGGATCGGTGGGCAATCAGGGACTAGCTCATTGACTGTCTCAGCTTTGGTTTGCAAATTAAAGTTTAATACTTCTTGAAGAATCTTCTGCGCCTTCTGGTCGTTTGTGGGGCATGAGAAATCACGACAGGGCCACTCATCTGAGTCGTCCTCTTCCGAATCGGTATCCATTCCCGGGTTAGGGACCCGCCCCCGCTCTTCAGCAGCGGGCTCTTCCCTCGCTCCGCGCCCTCGCAGAGTCCTTGTACTAGGCACAACCTCCCACTCGGGCTCCTTATCCACCCGCACCGCTTGGCCCAGGGGCAGCAGGTGATTCCGATGGAGTACCTTGATAGGCCCATTCCCATCCTCAGGTTTCACCCGGTAAACTGGTAGATTTGGCATCTGGCTCTCTATTACATAGGGGCTGGCCGCCCATCAATCTGCCAACTTGTGCTTACCAGGGAGTCCCAGATTCTGTAAAAGGACCCGGTCACCCGGCAATAATTGGGGAAACTTCACCTTTTGATCATATCTCATCATATTCCTCTGATTTTGTTTGGTAGCCGCCGCCTCAGCCAACTCGTACGCCCTTTGTAACTCCTTCTTCATATCTGACACATACTTTAGATAGGGCTTCCTGGGTAATTCACCCACCTCAGCCCCAAAACACTAGTCAATGGGCAACCTCGCTTCCCGCCTGAACATCAGATAATAAGACGAGTACCCTGTAGCATCATTGCGAGTACAATTGTAACAGTGAACCAAATGTCCAATATGACAACTCCGCTTATTTTTCTGCCCAATCTCCAGCGTCCCGAGCATATCCAACAGGGTCCTGTTGAACCTCTCTGGCTGAGGATCTCCCTGTGGGTGATAAGGGGTAATCCTGGATTACTCAACCCCAAGCATAGTCAGTAATTCATGGATAAGACGGCTCTCAAAGTCCCGCCCCGATCACTATGGATTCGCCTGGGAAGGCCATAATGAACAAAATACTTCTCCCATAACACCTTCGCCACTGTCGTCGCCTTCTGATCCTCAGTGGGAAATGCCTGAGCATAGCGAGTGTAATGATCGGCGATGACTAAGACATTCGCGATGTTGCTGGTGTCAGGCTCAATCGACAGAAAATCCATACATACTAGGTCCAGAGGTCCCGCACTCTGCAAGTGCGACAGTGGAGCCGCCGACGCTGGCAGGGTCTTCCTCCGGATGCAACGACTGCATTTCCTACAGTATTCTTCAACCTCCCCCCTCATCCGGGGCCAGTAGAACCGGTCTTTGAGTAATCCATAGGTCTTTTCCACCCCCAAGTGTCCAGAATCATCATGTAAGGCCTGGAGTACAGTCTGCTGATATTCCTCCGGCAGGACCAGTTGCCAACGGCAGGATTGGTCCTGAGGTGCCGTGACCCGGTACAAGACTTGGTTTTTTAATTTTAACCTTATTGGAGTATAAAAGTTGCATTATTTGCTGTGTAACCAAAACTATGTAGTCAGCTTGCTATGCATGTATCCAAAATGAAATTCTAGGAATGTAGAAGACAATGGTGTGTTAAGAGAAAGCTAAGAGATGTAAATTATGTAGTCTGAGTTTGCTATTTGCTATGCATGTACCCAATTTAGCAGGAGAATTAAATATTAAGAATGTAGAAGACAAGGTAGCTAAGAGATGTAGATCATAACATGATTAAGTCAATGGGTAGAAACAATAGTGGCGAATGTACGTGTGATACGCAATTATAGACCAATTACATATGTTAATGCAACTGGACCAGGAGATTACTATAAAAAATGCTGTGTCCAAAGATCGGTGGGCAATCAGCGACTAGCTCAATGACTATCTCAGCTTTGGTTTGCAAATTAAAGTTTAACCCTTTTTGAAAAATCTTCTGCGTCTCCTAATCATTTGTGGGGCACGAGAAACCACGACAACCGAGGCCACTCCTTCAATAACAGAGGCACAGACAGGTGTTTTGCATTCTCGGCCAACGCCACATCCCCCTTCTCTGCCGCTCTCCACACAGTGCCAAGACCCGGGTCATTTTGCTGAGCAGCTGCCACTTCCCCTAGACTCAGTTCCGGCAAAGGTTTAGTCCGCAGTGCAGTAAGGTCACAGTAAGCTAAGGGTATGGTGTCATCAAAAACCCCCCAAATGGTCCACGGCTCGCTCCAGCCTCCCTCTTCCCTTGGCCTTCACGGTGATAGCAAACTGACACATGGCCTTCACTCCAGGGGCAGGGACACTCTCCCACTCCTCGTCCTTCTCCTGTTCCCCCGGCTCCCGACGTGACAAAGCATCTGCATCGACATTCTTGCTTCCTGGGCAGGACCTCAGGCTGAACTCATATACCGACAAGGCCGCCAGCCACCGATGTCCTGTGGCATCCAGCTTAGCTGAAGTCAAAATATAAGTGAGAGGATTGTTATCCGTTCTCACCTCAAACTTGGCTCCGTACAGGTAATCACTCAGCTTGTCCACCACCGCCCACTGTTCCTGGTACAGGAACAGCCCCGAGACCCTCTTGGCTGGCATCCGTGTGCAGCACATATGGCTTCTGGGGATCGGCAAAAGCCAACACCGGGGCCTGGGCCAGCACCCTTTTCAAAGATCGGAATGCCTCTTCACATCGATCATCCCATCTCGAGCCAAAAGGTTCCGCCGGGTTCCAGTATCCTCCAGCATCTTGCCTCCGGTCCCCCTTCCATCTCTTTCCCACCGGGGGATAGCCACACAACAGCTGAGTCAACGGGTAACACACTTTGGCGTATCCTTTCACGAATCGGCGGTAATACCCACAGAATCCCAAAAACGAGCGCAGAGCACCCACTTTCTGGGGTCTCGGCCAGGTGGTCACGGCCTCTATCTTGGCTGGATCAGTAGCCACTCCCTCTTGCGAAATGACATGGCCAACGCAGCTAACCGATGACTTGCATTTGTCCAGGGAAAGCTTCAGCCCTTCTTCATTAAGCCGGCCCAACACCTTCAACAGCCTCTCCTCATGTTCCTCCAAAGTCGATCCAAACACTATCAAATCGTCCAGGTACACCAGCACCTCCAACAGATTCATATCCCCCACAGTTCTCTCCATGAGCCTCTGGAAGGTGGCTGGGGCCCCGATATGCCTTGGGGCATTCATTCGAACTGGAAGAACCCCAGCGGGCAGATAAAAGCGGTCTTTTCTTTATCGCCCTCACTCATCGGGGTCTGGTAATACCCACTTCTTAAATCCAGCACACTGAACCATTTCGCTCCGCTCAGGCAGGCCAACGCGTCCCCGACCCTCGGGACGGTATATTGATCAGGGACAGTTCGCCAATTCAAAGTCCTGTAGTCAACACACATGTGCACCCTCCCATTCTTCTTCCGTGCCACCACTATTGGGGACACATAGGGACTTCGGGACTCAGCTATCATTCCGGCCTCCTTCAACTTGCACAAGTGCTGCCGCACGTCCTCAACATCTGCTGGGGCCAGCCGCCGGGATCTCTCTCTGAACAGGGTCCTCCCATCACCCGGATGGTGTGGCGAGTGCAACATCAAACTCGCCCCGAGAAAAAACAGCTTCCATCTTCAGCATCTTCTCCACTAGCCTGCGTTTCCACTCCGGCAACACAGGGGAA
Source organism: Hypanus sabinus (assembly GCF_030144855.1). Taxonomy (NCBI): domain Eukaryota; kingdom Metazoa; phylum Chordata; class Chondrichthyes; order Myliobatiformes; family Dasyatidae; genus Hypanus; species Hypanus sabinus. The sequence continues at coordinate 17,823,406 of NC_082731.1, forward strand.
TCCCCAAAGTTAAAGGCTTCAGCGGTCAGCTCCCTTCGATGCTCCAATCCCTCCCTGTTAGGGGTCCTCACTGGTGCGCTATACATTACCGTCACCGGGAACAGATGTGCCAGCGGCATTCCCCTCTTAAAGGTGATTTCTCTTGCCGTAGTGTTCCTGACACTTACGGCTATACGCCTTGCATGTACCGCCCCTGGTCTCTGCACTTCGGGCCTCACCAGCGCCCCCGCCTGAAATCGTGTCTCCCCTTCAAGGTCGTCCGGGGCGTCTACTAACAGGGCTTCACCCGTCGGCACTCCTGGGAATCTGGGGGTCCCCATCACAAGAGCTACCTCCCCTGGCCGGATCACCTTGGGCCTCGCCTGCGTACACCACACCGTCCCTCCTTTACACTCCAGGTCCAGCCCTTGCGAGGCAACCCCTTCTTCGAACACCGCTCGAAACACTGGATGCACCGAGAGAGTCTCCAGAAAGTGTTCCCCCCCTTTCTCCTTACAAGCTCCCAGGAGCCGTCACACCACAGGGGAGTTAGTCCCCACCAGGAGAGCAGCACCACCAGGTCCGGACACACCAACACCAACATCTCAATAGCTTCGGACACTCCCACATCGCCCTCCGAGAACTCCAATCTCACCAATAGGTACCCATCGTACGGGTAGTCACCCTCGCTCACACTCCAAATCTGCAGGGCGTCAAATGGGGTTATGGGCAAATGCTTTAGATATTTCCTGTAGAAAGACCAGTACAATAAGGTCACCTGCGATCCCATATCAAGAACGGCTTTTGCGTAAACTCCCTCTATCCGTAGACACACACTGGCATGGGGTCCTACCAGCCCATCCGGAATAGAGGCGTGGGCACCCGGTTGTCCCCTGGCTGATCTCTGGGAACGCGTTCCTCCAGAGGCTCCAGTCTGTTCCCTCACTGAGCCTCTCCTAAGTTTCCCGACACCTCTCCCTTCTTAGTCGCAGGGGGGCTTGCCCTCCGTGGGGCTCCTTGTCTCTCACAATCCCACCGAGAGTGTCCCTCTTCTCCACAGCTATAGCGCACCCTTGGCCGCCCACAATCCCACCTGAAATGCCCCTCTTTCCCACAGTTAAAGCACACGCTGCTTGCCGCCCCTCCTCTTCCAGGACGGCCCCCGCTCCCAACCCACTGCATGGGCCGCCCCCGGGAGTGAATACCTTCCCTGTTCTTCCCCTCCAGAGGGGGGTCCCTACTCCCTTGGGGGTTTTCAGTCCTCCACCCAGCCACCACTTTCTGTATCGCTGAGGATCGCTCCTGGTGGCCCGAGCCCCTTTTCCACCCCAGCACTCCCTCTTCCTCCCGCACCTCTCTAATCAGTTGCCCGAACGATGGAGGGGGGCCTTTCCTATAAGCCTGCCGGATAGTCCACGCCACCTCATCCTCCTCCAGAGAGCCACTGAATATCTGACTCATCCTCACGCTAGCCACGTCAGGCGCCTTCACTACCCCCCGGCGCCGCAACCCCGTAAGCATCCCCTCCATCCTAAATATGTACTCTCGGAGGGCTTTTCCCCTCTCCGTTGTTCCAGATGTTGAAACTCTGCTAAAAGCAACCAGGGCTCCCCTGACAACCCAAACGCTCCCTCCAAAACTTCTATGCGTTCCTCCACTGAGGCCCCAGGCTTCTCAGCTTTCAACTCCCGGACTGTTTTGGCTGCTAAACCCCTCAAACTTCCCACCAATCTTTTCCTCCTCCGAGCCTGGCCACTCCTCTAACATCAAAGATGTATGCTCGATCCAGGTCTCATAGTCCACCTCCTCGTCCGGAGTAGGCTTGGCTCCGGAGAACACCCCCAGCTTCAGACGTGGCCTCTCGGCCACCCCCACCAGGGAGTTAAGTGCGGCCGCCAGCTCCAAGGCCTCCCCCCTACCTGGGGGGGTGGGGCCTAGTCACGCCTTCCCCCTCCGATCCCCCCTTTACTAGAGATGGGCACCTCTCTGGGGGCCGCCTCTAGCTCTAGCTCCTCCTCCGGTATCTCGTCATCCTCACCCTGGTTAGGCTTACTAAGCTGTGGGCATGCTACATTGGTACCGGAAGTGTGACGACACTTGCCAGCAAAATCTTGAGTTCAAAGTAAAATTTATTATAAGAGTACATTCAACACACACCACGTACAACTGAGATTCTTGTTCTGCGGCCATTTTTAGCAAATCTGACGCAGTGACACATTTCACTGCATGTTTCAATGCACATGTGACAAATGAAGCTAATCTTCATCTTTACATCAATTCAGTCTCTCACGGTCTCCTGCCCTGAAACATAGTTCCTTCTGCTTTCCCCACCCCTCCATTTCTCTAACCTTTCCTGATAAAGATCCTCATGTCATGAAACTCCTGTCTTCTCTCCAGATATTGCCGGCCCTACAGAAATGTCCAAATCTGCTACGTCAGATTTGCATTCTGTAGTGACTTACCTTCCTTCCCATTCTTTCTGCTATTCTCGTCTCCAAAGGGAGAACTAACAGTGCTGTGTGTTATACGAAGCACTGATTTCCGTTAGCAAGAAGCTTGGAGGCCAGAGGGGCACGAGATTTATATTAATTGGAGGAAGGATTAGAAATGAGTTGAGAAAAAAATAACATCATTCAACAAGTGGCAGAACTCTCTGCACCAAGAGTGTGGTGGAGGTAGGGACTCTCTGTCATGCGTCACTGATTTGAATGATTCAGCCTCCATACTTCTGGGTAAGTTCCCACACTTACAGTAGCCCCCTCCCTTCTGCAACCAATGCCACCATTTAAAGTCCCCTCCACATATTACCCCTTATCCCTCCCAATCCGACTCACTCGCTTAACACCTGTCACCCCAATCTCTCCCACCCAATCCCTCTCTCTGGATCCATGCCTTCCACATTCTGCCCCTTCTCACCGCCAATCCTTTACCCACTCTGTCTCATTTCAAGCCATTCTCTCACTCTCTTCCTTCCCATTTACTCCTCAGCCCCTATCCCAACTTTTCCTTCCTCATTTCACTCCTATCCCACCCTCTCACTCGTTACCGTTTCCTCACCCGCCTCAGACTTCATTCCTGATTTCTCTAACTCCCAGTTCTTAATTCTCTCGCCTATCACTTCTCCTTTTCTGCCCCTACTGCTCACCCATTCTTATCTACAGCCTCCCCAACACCTAACTTTCCACCTTGCACTCCGAATACACTCTCCATGAACTTCCACTTCTCTCACTTGCCAGGGAGGGAAACGGAATACGTCACTGCTTAGAAGCAGGCTTTGAACTCCCCAAATACTTTTCTCGGAGGAATCTTTGGTTCCCCTAACACCAAGTGTGGAGATTGTGTAGAGATACAGCACAGAAACAGGTCGTTCGGCCCATAAAGTCCATGCAGACCATCAACTACCCATCTTTTACTCTCCCTATTTCACCACTCACCCCAATTAACCTGTCAATCTGCATGTCTCTGGAGCATGGAAGGAAACTGGAGCACACGGGGTAAACTTTACACTGATTGCACCCGAGGACGTGGTTGAACCGGTCTTTGGCATTGTGAGGCAGTAGCTTACAAATTTCCCACTGTGCTGCCCTAAGACCGTAGCTGATGCTTCAAGACAGGTCCTGAGGAATAGTCAGAGGCGATTTTGATCTTCACTTTGATTAGTCAAATTAAAATTAGATAAGTAACTTTGAGAATGGATGCATTTCTCAAACAGTACATGGTGGAACTGTCTAGAACACAGGCCATTTCAGGTCCAGTCACGAGTTATGAGGCAAGATTAATTAACTATCTCTTCCTTAGTGATAGTAACATGACAGAATTTCACATGAACTTAAAACTGAAGAATTTAGGTCAGAAATCAGAGCATTACATTTAAATGAGGAGAATTACAAAGGTACAAAGGAGAAGTTGGCAGAAGTACAGAGGGGAAATAATAGATGCTAAAAACATAAAATACTGGGAACTGGTCAGGCAGTATTTGCAATAAACCTTTTGCCAGAGCTGACAAAGAGGATATATGGAATGAGTGATAGAACATGTTTGAGGAGATATTACACAATTCTCAACAAAAGACATTGAGAAATAAAGACTGAGGAGAGTGATACATCTGTGGTTAACTGAGGGACTTAACAGGCCGCAAAATGGAAGGAAGGATGATAATCCAGGAGAATTGAAAAAAATTGAAATTTAAAGACAGTAAAAATAAATAAGAGAACAACAATAAGAAAGGTAAAAAAATAAAAAGCTTATACAAGCTCCAGTTTCCTCCCACAAGTGGGTCATAGGTTTAACTGGCTGCTATAAAATGTCCCTAGAGTGTAAGTGAGGAGTAGCATCTGGGGGAAGTTGTCAGGAAGATAAAGGATTAAAATACGATTACTGCAGGATGAATGTAAGTGTCCTCTTCATGCTTGGTACAGACTGGGCCAAAAGGCTTGTTTTCCTACTGTGTGATAATTCCTGCGGGCACCTGACCACTGTAAAATTTGTGCAAATGGACCAAAAGTGAGTTGGACTCACAGCAGAGAAAAACTGCAGGGGTACAGGAAATAGAGACCGAGTGAATGGGATTGAACGGGGTGATAGCATTGATTCAGTGGGCTGAATGGTCTACTCCTGCCCTACCATAAGTAGAGGTTTGGAATACATAACGCATTTAAAAAAATGAAATGGCAAGCAAAGCACTTGAATCTTTACAGTGAAAGACACTGAAAATATGTAGTCGAGGCAAAAGTTGTAACCATCAACAGAGCACTAAACACTAGCCAGGTGAAAGGCTGACATGCCTCAGCACCTCACAGTCTGCACAAGAGAATGGGTGCAGAGATGGAGGTTCATAGGCTGTGATCTTCCAAAATTCCAAAAGCACACGCACTCTATGTCTACAAAGCCACGCTGTTGTAGCCCGTGTAGAATGTGGTCTGGCATTGTCCTGCTGAAATAAGCAAGGACGTCCCGGGAAGCGACGTCGCCTTGATGGCAACATATGTCTCTCCAAAATCCTAATACATGCCTCAGAGTCAACGGTACCTTCACATACATGCAACTCACCCATGCCGTGGGCACTGATGCACCCCCATACCATCACAGATGCTGGCTTTTGCACCTTCCGCTAATAACAATCAGGATGGTCATTTTCATCTTTGGCATGGAGAACTCGACGCCCGTTTTTTCCGAAAACTAGCTGAAATGTGGACTCATCTGACCACAGCACACGATTCCACAGTCTTTCAGTCCTTCTGAGATGAGCTCGGGCCCAGAGAACTCACCAGCATTTCTGCATAGAGTTGATGTATGGCTTCCTCCTTGCGTAGTACAGTTTCAAGTTGCATTTCTGGATGCAGCGACGGACTGTGTTAAGTGACAATGGTTTTCCGAAGTACTCCCGAGCCCAGTTGGCTATAATTGTCACAGTAGCATGACTGTTTCTTAGGCAGTGCCACCTGAGGGCTCAAAGATCACACGCATTCAACATTGGTTTCCGACCTTGTCCTTTACGCACTGAGATATCTCTAAATTCTCTGAACCTTTTCACAATATTACGTACTGTAGATGTTGAAAGACCTAAATTCTCTGCAATCTTGCGTTGAGAAATGTTCCTTTTGAACTGACTAACAATTCTCTCACGAATTTTGGCACAAAGGGGTGAGCCACAACCCATCCTTGCTTGCAAAGACTGAGCCTTTGATGGACGTAACTTTTATACCCAGTCATGATACCTCACCTACTACCAATTATCCTGCTTAATGTGGAGTCTTCCAAACCGGTGTTACTTGAATATTCTGTGCACTTTTCAATCTTATTTTAACTCTGTCCCAAATTTTGTTGAGTGTGTTGCAGCCATCAAATTCTAAATTTGTGTATATTTACAAAATACAATTAAGTTGGTCAGTAAAACTATTGAAAATCTTTTCTTTGTGCTTTTGTCAGTTAAATAAAGGTTCACGTGAATTAACATATCACAGATTTTTGTTTTTATTGCATTTTGGAAAATATCCCAACTTTTCTGGAAATAGGGTTTGTACATGCATTACAGTAAGTGTCCATTATATATACATGCATGTGTGTGTGTGTGTGTAAAATAGTTAAATTAAAAATAGTGCAAAAACACAAATAGTAAAAAAGTGAGGTCATGTTCAAGGTGTCCATTTAGGAATCGGATGTCAGAGAGGAAGAAGCTGTTCCTGAATCACTGAGTGTGTGCCTTCGGACTCCTGTACCTCCTTCCTGACCATGACATTGAGAAAAGAGCATGTCCTGGGTGGTGGAGGTCCTTAATATTGGGTGCCATTTTCTGAGGCACTGTTCCTTGAAGATGTCTTAGATACTACGGAGGCTAATACCCATGATGGAGCTGATTAATTTTAGAACTCTCTGTAGCTTGATTCGATCCTGTACAGTAGCACCCCCTCCCCCACTAACAGGCAGCAATGCAGCCTGTCAGAAAGCTCTTCATGGTACATTTGTAGAAGCTTACAAGTGTTTTAGTTGATAAACCAAATCTCCTCAAATTCCTGATGAAATATAGCTGCAGTCTTGCTTTCTTTATATTTGCATCAATATGTTGGGACTAGTTTAGACCCTCAGAGATATTGACACCCAGGAACTTGAAATTGCTCACTCTCTCCACTTCTGATCCCTCTATGAGGATTGGTCTGTGTTCTCTCATCTTACCCTTCCACAATCTTTTTGTCTTACTGCCGTTGAGTGTAAGGTTGTTGCTGCAATACTACTAAACTAGCTGGTATGTCTTGCTCCTGCACGGCCCCTCGTCTTCATCTGAGACTCTGCCAACAACGGTTGTATCATCGGCAAATTTATAGATGACATTTGTGCTATATCCAGCCACACAGTCATGGGTATAGAGAGAGTAGAGTAATGTGTTAACCAGACATTCATGAGGTGTGCCAGTGTTGATCGTCAGCAAGGAGGGGATGTTATTACCAATCCAGATTGTGGTCTTGCGGCTAGGAAGTCAGGGATCCAATTGCAGAGGGAGTACAGAGACCCTAGTTCTGTAGCTTTTCAATCAGGTCTGTAGGAATGTTAGTTTTAAACTCTGACCTTCTGTCAATGAACAGCATCCTGACATAGGTGTTTGTGTTGTCCAGGTGACCTAAGGCTACATGAAGAGCCATGGAGATTGTGTCTGCTGTAGACCTATTGAGGCAAAAGGCAAACTGCAGCGGGTCCAGATCCTTGCTGAGGCAGGAGTTGATTCTAGCCATAACCAAATGAAAGCATTTCATCGATGTAGGAGCGAGTGCTACAGGACAACAGTCATTCAGGCAGTTCACACTACTCTTCTTAGGCATTGGTATAATTGCTGCCCTTTTGAAACAGGTAGGAACTCTGACTGCAGCATGAAGACATTGAAAATGTCTTTGAATACAGCCAGTTGGTTGACACAAATTTCCAGTGCCTTACCAGGTACTCATTGGAGCCTGCAACCTTGCGGGGTTCACCCTTCTGAAACACAGCCTAACATCGGCCTCCCAGACAGAGATTACAGGATCACCGATACAGCAGGGATCCTCACAACCGTAGTTATATTCTCTCTTTCAAAGCAGGCATAAAAGGCGTTGAGCTCATCTGGGAGTGAAGCATCTCTGCTGTTCTTGATGTTGGGCTTCACTTTGTAGGAAGTAATGTTCTTCAATTCCTGCCAGAGTTGACGTGCATCTAATGTCGCCTCCAAGCTCGTTCCGAATTGTTTCTTCCCTCAAGATCAAATCTTGGCACTTGCATTGGCCATTCAAGACTGGGTTAAGACTTTTTTTAATCTTGAAAGTGATTATAAACTATGAGACCAACAATATATGTGAATAAATTATACCCTAAGCTTTAACTATGGATTAGTGCACAAAAAAATTAAAAAGTAGTGAGCAGTGTGCTTTTTTCAGAAATTGGATGCCAGAGGGGAAGAAGCTGTTCCTGAATCGTTGAGTGCGAGACCTCAGGCTTCTCTACCTCCTTGCTGAAGGCAGCAATGAGAACAGAGCATCTCCTGTTTGACGGGAATCCTTAATGATGGACACCACCTTTGTGCACCACTCCTTGAAGATGACCTGGATACTACGAAGACTCGCGCGCATAATGGAAGCTGTCTAATTTTACAACTCTGCACCTTATTTTGATCCTGTACTGTAGCAACCCCACCCCCCACCATTCAAAAAAGGCATTATAGCCAGTTAGAATGCTCTCCACAGTACATCTGAGTGTTTTAGAACTCACAGATCTAACCTTCAGCAGGCTTTGAACCTCTTGGTTCATCCACGGCTTTTGATTTGGATATGTACAGTAAGTTCTTAAAGGCACACACTCATCCACATATTAATGAAGTCGGTGACAGCAGTGGTGTACTCCCTCAGACTCTATCAGTCAGAACAGTAATAGAGACACAAGAGATTCTGTAGATGCTATAGGACACTTAGGACACTTGAGCAACAGACTCACACACACACACACACACACACACACACACACACACACACACACACACACACACACACACACACAAAATGATGGTGGAACTCAGTAGGTCAGGGGGCGAACTGTGGAGGGAACGAACAGTCAAAAGGTCTTGGCCCAAAGCATTTCCATCCATGGATGCTGCCTGACTTGCTGAGTTCTTCCAGCATTTTGTGCATGCTGCTCATGGCAGTATTAGGAAAAGTTCTAATGAAAAGTGAGAGCAGAATATGTTAGTGTGGGAAAGGGTCCTCCAAAAGGCACGGACATGCCAAGCTAAAGATTTATGGGATTCAGACCATAACACCCCAGCACACATTCTCCAGCAAACTTGTGCTAAAAGGTTAAAAGTTATGTTGCATAGCAGTAACGTTTGCAGTAACTGAAGGGCACAGGTTACATTAAAGAAAAACAAGAAATTATCTAAGAAACTGCAATTGGAAAACAGGTATAAGGAGTTAAGGAAACAGATGAAACTGAGTGTAAGAGAAGAGAGACAACTTGCCAGCTGCTATGTACCTCAGACATCTTCTGCCCTGTAGGAACGTGGTTTGTGACAGCACTTCCATCTTGCAAACTGTTTTTTTATTACAAAAGTGTGCAATGCAGCTTCACATTTCTAAACCAACAACAGTGACTAACACAAAATAAATTAAAACTTATCTATTCCAATCTAGGATCATAGTTATCCCCTGTGGTGCCCAACGATCCCAGGAATGGAGTATGTTATTCCACTCAATCCTGCACAATTGTCAGAAATGAGTGAAGTCCCAATGGACGCACTGCACGGTCTGCTGGAGGAAGTCAGCATCTGTTCAGGCAGAGGGGTGGTCTGCATTTTGGGTCGAGACCCTGCCTCAGGAATAGTGGAGATATGAACATGGCCGTATGAAGAGGTGAGGGGGAAGGGTGAAGCAGGGCAATCAGGTGATAGGTGAAACCAGGTGCTGAGAGGGTCACTAGCACATGGAGCCAGGTGGGGGAGGAGGCGGGGAATTGGGAGGCAGTGGCTGGTAGATGATACTTTTGAGGCTAAATACTGAAGGTAAAGCTCTGCACCACCAAGTACATTTAATAAGTTAAAGGTGAATAGGAGCTGGAGAGGTCAAGACTCAGCAACTGCTCAAACAAGGAACCAGCAGGGTCCGAGGAATATCCAAATACCTTCTTGAATAGGCTGTGGATGGGCCAGGACACCGTGATCAGCTGACTGACTGGGGGTAAGCTTACAAGGTTGTGAACATCCATCTCTTACACTAATCCGACAACTCACGAGGTGGTTTATGATCCATGGAACAATGACCACAGGAATCAGGGTGTTGGAGAGAATGGGGAGAGTCTGGGAGAAAATGAGACCAAAGAAACAAGTTGCTAAAACTTCAACAGTAGTGTGGCGAGATGAGGGAGCAGAGAAAGTGTGGGAACAGAAACTACAGGGGTAGGATGTATGTGTTTCATTGGTAGGTGCAGAGTGCTGAGGCAGTGTGGACAAGGTAGAGGAAGAGGAAAAACAAATCCAGTGTTGGAAGGGCAGGCTTCAGCTCCAGCTCATGCTGAGCCTGTGTGGGAGAAGTGACACAGGAAGAAAATCTGTGCTGACAGAGAGAGGCATCAGTAAAGGTGATTTGCCCACTTCTTGCATCAGTTTGATCAACTGTGCATCAAGGGCTGGGCTGGCAGCTGCTGTCAGAATGCCATTTGTCCTAGGATAGTTGAGGGAAGAGGACGACGGCATAAGTAGGAACAAAGGGAAAAGGGATGCACTTGGAGTATTTTCAGGACATGCCCAGACAGTGCCTGCGTCTAAACTGATTATCCACCACAGAGGATATCTTCAAAAGGGTGCCACAAGAAGGCAGCATTCATCATTAAGGACACTCGGCATCTGGAACATGCCCTCTTCTTAACACTGCAATCAGGGAGAAAGTACAAGAGCCTGAAGATCCTCACTCAATGTTTGAGGAACAGCGTCTTCCCCTCCACTATCAGATTTCTGAATGGTCCACGAACACTACCTCACTGTTTGCTCTCACTCTACCTATCGATGGTAATTTTTATGCCTCGCACAGTACTCCTGCCACAAAACCACAAAATTAACCACATTTTATTATCATGCCAGTGATAATAAACCTGATTCTGATTTAGGAAACTGGGAAGTTAAAAGTAGATTTCAAGTTTGCACCTGGAATACACTCAACTCTGCTTCTCTCAAGAACATTACATTCCAGGAGTAGACCTGAAACAAAGTGATTAATACCATTAGTAAGATAGTGTTGTTTCCCCAGGAGCTGAGTGCTGGCACCAGTGGGTGCAAACCAAAATCAGATCTTACTACAGCACAGATCGTGAGACAGACTCACGAAGAAATAGAGGGATTAAATTAAAATGTACGCAGGTGTAGATGAAGCATAAACATTTCAGTGGAAGAATGGGGAGGGAGGGGCATTGATATATCATCCTCACATGTTCCAAGGTACAGAGAAACACTTTGTTTTGTATGCCATCCACACAGATCATTTTACCACATCAGTACATTGATGTTATAGAAAGGAAAAGCAGTAAAAGAATGCAGAATACAGTGTTACCATTAAAGAGAAAGTGCGATGCAGGGGGACAATGGAACGTCCATGACGAGGTAGATTATTAGGTCAATACTTTTAGCTTTAATTTACAAGAATTTTATAACAAGGGGATGGAAGCTGTCCTCGAGCCTTGTGTTCCATGTTTTCAAGCTTTTATAACCTCTGTTTGAAGGGGGCTGGGGGTGGAGAAGTGAGACTGTCTGGGGTGAAAGGGGTCTTTGATTATGCTGGCTGCTTTTCTGAGGCAACGAGAAGTGTTCAGGGCCTATGACAGAACTGTTAATCAGACCCCAAAACAGCTTCCTTTCTGAAGAGCACGCACAAAGTATTGGAGGAACTCAGCAAGTCAGATAGCATCTATGGAGAGGAATAAACTGTCAACATTTCGGGCCAAGACCAAATATTTTGGACCATTCCTGGCTTACTTCATCCACCTATCTTCCTTCCCTCATCTGGTCTCACCTAATACCCGCAAGTACGTACTCCTCCCCCCCCCCCCACCACCTTAATCTGGCTTCTGCCCCCTTCCTTTCCAGTCCTACTGAAGGGCCCTAATCCTTTCAGAAGCAGCTGAGGAGGTAGAAATGATCACAGAAACCCTAATGGAATAAGAGGGCCTGAGACGAGTAGCATCAAGATGAAATTCACAACCTATTATTATTTAATTATTTATGGTTTTATATTGCTCTATTTCTACACTATTCTTGGTTAGTGCGACTGTAATGAAACCCAACTTCCCTCGGGATCAATAAAGTATGTCTGTCTGTCTGTCAAAACAGGGAACTACGTAAATGAACAATGGTGGTTGTACCTAGAGTGGCAGGAGTCTCAGTGTCCAGATGGTCAGGTCTTCACCATATTGATTCTGGCCGAGCCAGCATGGATTTACCAAGGGCAAATCATGCTTGACTAATCTATTGGAGTTTTTCGAGGATGTAACCAGGAAGTTAGACAAGGGAGATCCAGTGGATGTAGTGTACCTCGATTTTCAGAAGGCATTTGATAAGGTCACACATAGGAGATTGGTGGGTAAAATCAGAGCTCATGGCATTGGGGGGAAGATATTGACATGGATAGAAAACTGGTTGGCAGATAGAAAGCAAAGGGTAGCGGTGAATGGGTGTTTCTCGGAATGGCAGGTGGTGACTAGTGGGGTGCCACAGGGCTCAGTACTGGGACCACAGCTGCTTATGATTTACATCAACGATTTAGATGAAGGCATTGAGAATAACATCAGCAAGTTTGCTGATGATACTAAGCTGGGTGGCAGTGTGACATATGATGAGGATGTTGGGAGAATTCAGGGTGACTTGGATAGGCTGGATGAGTGGGCAGATACTTGGCAGATGACGATTAATGTGAATAAGTGTGAGGTTATCCACTTTGGGAGTAAGAACAGGAAGGCAGATTATTATCTGAACGGTGTAGAGTTAGGTAAGTGAGAAATACAAAGAGATCTAGGAGTCCTTGTTCATCAGTCACTGAAGGTGAATGAGCAAGTGCAGCAGGCAGTGAAGAAGGCTAATGGAATGCTGGCCTTCATTACAAAGGGAATTGAGTACAAGAGCAAGGAAAAATTCTTTTGCATTTGTACAGAGCCCTGGTGAGACCACATCTGGAGTATTGTGTACAGTTTTGGTCTCCAGGGTTAAGGAAGGATGTGGCGACACATTTCCTAGCGTATCCGAACCGACTCACAATTAGATAGCCTACGGGGGTTTGCGAGCACAGAGCTTTGGAGCCTCTGCGTCGTGGGGGCCGGTTGACAGAGGCTTAAAAGTGAGGCTGAAGTTTTCGAATAAAGTTTTTTCCTTCGACTGCAGTTACCGACTCCGTGTCGTAATTTTAGCGCTGCGTGTAGCATACCGCTACAATTGGTGACCCCGACGGTCCAAACGATTTTTGGACCAGAAATGACCGACGCCGCCTCTGTTCATGCGGTTTCGTTGAAACTGCCAGGTTTCTGGACACAGCGCCCGGACCTATGGTTCCAGCAAGCCGAAGCCCAATTCCACGTTCGCCAGATCACCTCAGAAGACACCCGCTACTACTACGTGGTGAGCTCCCTCGACCAGGACACAGCGGCCCAGGTCGCGGAGTTCGTACAGTCGCCCCCGGCAGACGGCAAGTACATGGAATTCAAAGCCCTGCTCCTCAGGACTTTCGGACTCTCACGGCGCGAGTGGGCTGCCCGTTTACTGCACCTGGATGGCTTGGGCGACAGACCTCCATCGGCTTTAATGAATGAGATGTTGTCTCTCGCCGGCGAACACATACCCTGCCTCATGTTTGAGCAGGCATTCCTGGAGCAGCTGCCCGAGGACATCCGCCTGCTGGTGTCCGACGCGGATTTCAGTGACCCCCGGAAGGTGGCAGCCCGGGCGGACTTGCTGTGGAACGCCAAAAAGATGAGCGGGGCGTCCATCGCACGGATCTCCCAGCCCTGCTCCCGGCAGCAAACCAGTCCAGGCCCAGCCGCAGAGCCCGCCAACCCCCGGCCCAATGAACACTGGTGCTTCTACCACCAGCGGTGGGGTGCAGAAGCCCGCCGTTGTCGCCCGCCCTGCGAGTTCCCGGGAAATGCCAGGGCCAGCCGCCGCTGATGGCTACGGCGGCTGGCCATCGGGATAGCCTCCTGTATGTGTGGGATAGAAGGTCGGGACGCCGGTTTTTGGTCGATACTGGGGCTGAGATCAGCGTTTTACCTCCGACGAGTTACGACACCCGCAGCAGAGCACCAGGTCCCCCCCTGAGGGCCGTGAATGGCAGCACCGTAAGGACCTATGGCACCCGCCAGGTGCAGCTACTGTTCGGCTCCAGCCAGTTCATGTGGGACTTCAACTGGCCGCCGTACCCCAACCGCTTCTGGGTGCGGATTTTTTGCGGGCTCACAGCCTGCTGGTCGACCTGCCCAGGAAGAGACTGGTACACGCCGAGACCTTTCAGACGTTCTCCCTGGGTGCAGCCCAGTTGCCGGCCCCTCACCTCGGCTCCATCACGCTGTCCGACAACGACTTCACCAGGGTCCTGGCGGAGTTCCCATCGGTTCTGGCACCGCAGTTCACAGCAGCCATGCCCAGGCACGGCGTACAGCACCACATCCCGACCCAGGGACCACCCCTCCATGCCCGTGCTCGGCGGCTTCCCCCGGACAAGCTCCGACTGGCGAAGGAGGAGTTCCAGAGGATGGAGGAATTGGGGATCAACCGGCAGTCCGACAGCCCATGGGCTTCCCCCCTGCACATGGTGCCCAAAGCGACGGGGGGCTGGAGACCGTGCGGCGACTACCGCAGGCTGAACGAGGCTACCACACTGGACCGCTACCCTGTGCCGCACATTCAGGACTTTGCGGCCAACCTGCACGGCGCACGGATCTTCTCCAAGGTAGATCTCGTCCGGGGATACCATCAAATCCCGATGCATCCTGACGACGTCCCCAAAACGGCTCTCATCACCCCATTCGGCCTTTTCGAGTTCCTCCGCATGCCGTTCGGCCTGAAGAATGCCACACAGACGTTCCAGCGGTTAATGGACGCGGTGGGACGGGACCTGGACTTCGCGTTCATCTATTTGGATGACATCCTCATTGCCAGCGGCAGTCGTCAGGAGCATCTGTCCCACCTCCGTCAACTCTGCGCCCGACTGAGTGAGTACGGTCTTACAATCAACCCTGCCAAATGCCAGTTCGGACTCGATACCATTGACTTCCTGGGCCACAGAATTACTAAAGACGGGGCAACCCCTCTGCCCGCTAAGGTAGATGCGGTCCGCCACTTCCCCCGACCCACCACGATCAAAGGCCTTCAGGAATTCGTAGGTATGGTCAATTTCTACCGCCGCTTCCTCCCTTCAGCTGCCCGGATCATGCGCCCCCTGTTCGCCCTGATGTCGGGTCCGAGCAAGGACATTACCTGGGACGAGGAGTCCGCCGCCACTTTCGTTCAAACGAAGGAAGCTTTGGCGGACGCCGCAATGCTAGTACATCCCAGAATGGACACCCCTACTGCCCTCACAGTGGACGCATCTAACACGGCAGTCGGTGGGGTGCTGGAGCAACTCATCGCAGGTCGCTGGCAACCCCTGGCGTATTTCAGCAAACACCTGCGACCACCCGAGCTTAAGTACAGTGCTTTCGACCGGGAACTGTTGGCGCTCTACCTGGCAATCCGGCATTTCTGGTACTTCCTAGAAGGTCGGCCCTTCACCGCGTTCACGGACCACAAACCGCTTACCTTTGCGTTTACGAAAGCATCCGACCCCTGGTCATCCCGCCAGCAACGCCACCTGTCCTACATCTCTGAATACACGACAGATGTCCGGCACGTCTCGGGTAAGGACAATGTCGTGGCGGATGCGCTCTCCCGCCCTACCGTTCATGCCCTTTCCCAAGGGGTAGACTTTGAGGCGCTGGCAGAGGCACAGCAGGCGGATGAGGAGATTCCAAGTTACAGGACTGCAGTCTCCGGTCTGCAGCTCCAGGACCTCCCCGTGGGCCCGGGTGAGAGGACCCTACTCTGTGACGTCGCCACCGGCCAGCCCCGTCCAGTCGTCCCGACAGCATGGCGGCGCCGCGTTTTCGACTCCATTCATAACTTGGCGCATCCCTCCATCCGGACAACTGTCCGGATGGTTTCCAGCAGGTTCGTTTGGCACGGACTCCGCAAACAGGTCAGTGAATGAGCCAGAACGTGCATGCACTGCCAAACGGCCAAGGTGCAGCGGCACACCAAAGCCCCACCGCAGCAGTTCCATCCCGCCCACCGGCGTTTCGACCACATTCATGTGGATATCGTGGGCCCCCTGCCAGTGTCGCGCGGAGCGCGTTACCTCCTATCGTGGACCGGTTCACAAGATGGCCAGAGGCGGTCCCGCTCACCGATACCACCTCCGAATCTTGCGCCCGAGCCCTGATCGCCACCTGGATATCTCGCTTTGGTGTACCAGCCCACATTACCTCCGACAGAGGCGCCCAGTTCACCTCCAGCCTGTGGTCAGCTATGGCCAGCCTTTTGGGGACTCAGCTGCACCACACAACTGCCTACCACCCACAGTCGAACGGGCTAGTGGAGCGTTTCCACCGTCACCTGAAGTCGGCCCTCATGGCCCGCCTGCGAGGAGCCAACTGGGCGGACGAGCTTCCCTGGGTCCTACTCGGCATCCGCACGGCGCCCAAGGACGACCTGCACGCCTCGTCGGCCGAGTTGGTATACGGCGCGCCCCTGGTCGTCCCCGGGGTGTTCCTACCAGCCCCAAGGGGGCAAGAGGAAGAACCCGCAGCAGTCCTGGGCAGACTTCGCGAGAAGCTCGGTAACCTGGCCCCCATACCCACTTCACAGCATGGGCGGCACCCGACCTGCGTACCCAAAGACCTACAGAACTGTAAGTTTGTGTTTGTATGAAGGAGCGGGCATCGGCCACCGCTGCAGCGGCCATACGAGGGGCCGTTTATGGTGCTCCGGAACAACGGGTCCACACTCGTGCTGGACGTTGGGGGGAAGGAGGAGGTTTTCACGGTGGACCGCCTCAAGTCGGCCCATGTGGACCTGGCGCAACCGGCCGAGTTTCCGGCGCCTCGGCGCAGAGGCCGACCTCCCAAGCAGGTTCTGGCCCAGACTGTGGACATTGGGGGGTGTATCGCCGGTTCTGGGGGGGGGGTTATGTGGCGACACATTTCCTAGCGTATCCGAACTGACTCACGGGGGTTTGCGAGCACAGAGCTTTGGAGCCTCTGCACCGTGGGGGGCCGGTTGACAGAGGCTTAAAAGTGAGGCTGAAGTTTTCGAATAAAGTTTTTTCCTTCGACTGCAGTTACCGACTCCGTGTCATAATTTTAGCGCTGCGTGTAGCATACCGCTACAAGGACATCCTGGCTGTAGAGGAAGTGCAGCGTAGTTTCACAAGGTTAATTCCTGGGATGTCCGGACTGTCTTACGCAGAGAGGTTAGAGAGATTGGGCTTGTACACGCTGGAATTAAGGAGATTGAGAGGGGATCTGATTGCAACATGTAAGATTATTAGGGAATTGGACAAGATAGAGGCAGGAAATATGTTCCAAATGCTGGGAGAGCCCAGCACCAGAGGGCATGGTTTGAGAATAAGGGGTAGGTCATTTAGGACAGAGTTAAGGAAAAACTTCTCCCAGAGAGTTGTGGGGGTCTGGAATGCACTGCCTCAGAAGGCAGTGGAGGCCAATTCTCTGGAAGCTTTCAAGAAGGAGCTTGATAAGTATCTTATGGATAGGGGAATCAAGGGATATGGGGACAAGGCAGGAACCGGGTATTGATAGTAGATGATCAGCCATGATCTCAGAATGGCGGTGCAGGCTCGAAGGGCTGAATGGTCTACTTCTGCACATATTGTCTATTGTCAATACCACTGGATGATAACTGTAATACAGGTTTACTTTTGCCTTTCAGCAGCAGCAGCGTAGATGGACTTAACTTGCCCTAGGCATTCCACAACTGCCCCTTGATTATCCATTAGAGATGAGCTGAGGTTTTTCAAAGACAACCATTTAGCCACTGGGAGATTTAATGGAGCTCTTAAGGTCGGTCAGTGTTAAGCTTTAACAGAAGGAATCTCAGCTAGGAAGACCTGAAATGGAATTGTTGGGAGTTCAGGGACGGAGGGCAATGGCAAAGGATGGAAGAGGAGCCATATAGAAAATACCCCCTCCATGTTGTGTTTCAGGAGTAAGAACCATATAGAAGGCTTTGCTGAGAATGGCTAGACAGGACACGAGTTAACCGAGTAGGCGTTAACCCCAGGGATGGACAGTAGCTCAGACTCAGATGGTGAATGAATTGACACTGGTAGGGCAGCAAGCACAAACCCTGGAGGCCATGCAACCAATGGAACTGTTTGGCCTCAAGGTAGCTGCAGGAAAAACATGGAGAGCCGTGATCGGTAGCTCAGAACTGGAGATTGCTGATGCAGCCAGTTGTATCATAGGTACAGCAATCCTCACCACAGGTTGTCTACGAGAGGGGATGTCTCAGTGAAGTGACATCCATCAGCAGTGACTCCACCATCCAGGCCACGTCCTCTTCTCCGTGCTGCTGTGAGAGAGGAGCACCAGAGCCTGAAACCTCACCCCTCAAAGCTTTACCACAGCTTCTTCCCACTGCCATCAGAACTGACCTGAAAAAACAATTCTCTCAAATTGCAATAATGAACTCACGTAATACCTTTAAGTCTGCCCATGACAAATTTTAACTTGTGAGAGACAATTGTTAAGTGTTTTGGGCTGTCCAACATTTTAATTCTGTTGTTGGACAGAATCCAGTCCCAAGTCTCTATAGTGTCCATGTCCTCTACATAGCAAACTGAAAACAGAAATGTCATCAGAATCGCTCAATATGTGTTATTATTACAAGGGAGAGATACAACAGTGAAACAAGAAGAGTCTCCAGATGTAAACTCAGTCAGCTCCATCATGGATACTAGCCACCCCAGTATCCAGGACATCTTCAAGGAGTAATGCCTCAAAAAGTGGCATCCATCATTAAGGACCCTATCACCCAGGAATACCCTCTTCTAATTGCTGCCATCAGGAAGGAGATACAGACTCAACAATTCAGGGACAGCTTCCTCCCCTCTGCCATCTGGTCTCTGAATGGACATTGAATCCATGAACACCACCTCAGTACACTTTTTGCATTCCCACCTTTGGCAGAGAAGTTGTTGTGCAAAGGAGAGCCACTCTACTGTAAGATGAAGACCCCATTTGCTAACCGACAGCAAGAAGGTGTGTTATAGATAGCTGTGGACAGATCCTCCTGGGCAGTAATAGAAATAATAATAGAAGTGAAGGAAGGGGATGGATTGTAGACCATTGTCTCTTTTTGGGGGGCTTTGCTGTTGCTGGCATGGTGGATGGTGGGAATGCTGATGCTTTCTGCTAATATAAGTGCTTGTATATGAGAGGGGGCAGGGGGCTTCGGGATTCTTGCATCTTTTTTCTCTCATACATTCTCTGGGGGCTTTTTTCTTATGTTTTGTCTTCCAGAAAATAAGAATGTCAGGTTGTATCTCGAATACATTTTCTGATACTAAATGGAACTATTGAAATAGTGGAGAAGATGACATAAAATGAGCTCAGAGGGCAGTTTTACCGTGAATGACGGTAAAGACTAGTTGCTTCCAATTAACATCTATCTGAACTCCTTATGTGTTTACAATGGAACATACGCCTCCAACAAATCTGCAGTCTAGCCGTATCCGTAGGGGGAGAAAATTCACTGAAATTGTCTTCCCTACCCCCTACACCTGATGGGTGTTGCCTGACCTACGGAGTTCCTCCAGCAGGTTGTTTTTTGCTCCAGATTCTGGCATCTGAAGTCTCATGACTCTGAATATTTACCTAGAGTGTTTGGAAAAACCTCTGCCCTCAGCCAGTTTACTCCAAACTTTTGGGTAAAGTATTACCAAGTACTAGGCAATGCATCATTTTAAGGTAAAAACTCATTCAAAGGTCAAGAGTTACAAGATAGAAAATAAGAAAGATACTTATTGGCTAAAAGACAACAATTCACCTATGTCCCAGTTAAATTGCATCTGATATTCTACGGCCCAGATCAATAAGGAGAAATATATCAGTGTACAGTATGGTGAAAAATTCTGTAGAGCCTATAGAGGAAGTCGCATAAACTGTGGGCATCCAGCCCAGACAGGGTATCTGGTCAAGTACTAAAGACACGTATCATTTTGAAGGAAAAAACTCATTCAAAGGTCTAGTTACAAGGTAGGAAATAAGAAAGATACTTATTGGCTAAACAGGGTTCTGAAGATGGGCTTGAGTTGGAAACCAGTGACCTTGGAATTAAGTAACCAGGAAACTACAACCCCAGTTAGTTTGTCAGATCACCATTTTTATTTGGTGGTTAACTATAAGATGGAAGCAGAACTGAAGAAGGGACTTGACAACACCTGAAACAGAACAGCTGGACATACAAAGGAAGAGATTCTAACAAAAGGCAAGTCTGCGGTGATAATGAGGTGTTGATACTAGTGCATACCATGCAAGGACATCAAGACATGAAAATTACATCGGGAAAATTCAAGGAATTATTCTGGCAGAATAGTGTAAAAAGGTAAAGTTTCAAGCTTCTAATTGCTTGATATGTGCTCAAAATAATCCTGGGTGACATACCAGAAAGGTAGAAGAGACCTTGGACAAGCTTACAAATTGACCTCATGGGACCCTCTCGCTCCCACGCATAATATATTTTTGCAGCAACTGACTTTTAAGAAGTGGACAGAAACTTTTCCTTACACCATCAAACACAGCAGTTAATAAAGCAAGAGCGTGTATTCACTGGATGGGGTTTGTGGAAGTTAATAGAATCAGATCAGGGTTAATATTTCATACCATGCAGCTGCTAGGTATCAAATGGAATTCCTATCTATGTACCTGTCCATTAAATTTTGTAATTGTACCCAACTCTACACCCTCCTCTAGCAGCCCCTATGTGAAAAATGTGCCCCTTTTAAATTTTTCCCCTCACCTTAAACCTGTGCCCTTTAGAAAAAAAGATGGTGACCATCTACCTTATCTCTGCCCCTTGTGATTTTATAAACCACCATCAGGTCACTCCTCAATCTCCTTCATTCAAGAGGAAAAAGAGTCCCAGTCCATCCAGCCTCTCCTTATAACTCAAGCCCTCCAGACCTGGTTAACATCCTCATAGATCTTTCCTGCACCCTTTCCAACTTAATGATATCCTTCCTACAGCTGGGGAATCAGAACTGACACACACACTGCTCAATGAGTGGACCTGTACATTACCTCCCAACTCCAATACTCATGAAGGCAAGATGCCAAAAGCCTTCTTCATCACTCTGTCTGCCTAAACTCTATACATATATCCCTTAGGATCTCCCTGTTCTAAATCTCTCCAGTGCCCTACTCTTTACTGCCCTGCTTTAACTGAACAAAATACAACAATTCGCCTATGTCCTAGTTAAATTACATCTGATATTCTACGGCCCACTTCCACGGATCATTAAGGAGAAATAAATCAGTGTACAGTATGCTGAAAAATTCTGTAGAGCTATAGAGGAGGTCGCATAAACTGTGGGTATACAGCCCAGACAGGGTATCTGGTCAAGTACTAAAGACACATGCTGACAACTGGCTGGAGTATTCTTTGAGATCTTTAACCTCTCGTCTCGGCAGTCTGAGGTACTCACATGCTTCACGCAGGCTGCAATTATACGGGTCCCTGAGAAGAATGCAGTAACCCGCCTCAGTGACTATCGTCTGTAGCTCTTGCATTCACTGTGATGGAGCATGTTAAGAGGTTGGTGATGACACCGATCAACTCCTGCCTGAGAAGCAACTTGGATCCACTCCAATTTGCCTGCTGTCATAAGAGCTCAACAGCAGATGCCATTTCATTAGCTCATCATCTGGAGAGCGAAGGTGCACACATATCAGGATGCTCTTCATTGACTACATCTCAGCATTCAACATTATCATGCCCTCAAAACTAATGAATAAACTCCAAGTCCATGGCCTCAGTATCTCCATGTGCAACTGGACTTGCAAACACCAGTCAGTTCGGACTGGTAACAACACCTCCTCCTCAGCACAAGCTGTGTGCATACCAACCTAGCTCGACTCACTGCATATTTACAGCTGAGAGGCCATTCTTAACTTTGCTGACGACACCGATGTCGTTGTCCGAATCAACGGTGGTGATAAGTCATCATATAGGAGGGCGATTGAAAGTCTGGCTGAGTGATGCCACATTAACAACGTCTCACCCAATGTCAGCAAAACCAAGGGACTTCATGGGGGGAACCTGGAGGTCCACGAACCAGTCCTTATCGTGGAATCAGAGGTAGAGAGGGCCAGCAACTTCAAATTCCTCAGTGTTATAATTTCCAAAGGATTTGTCCTGGGTCCTGCAAGTGAGTGCCATTACGAAAGAAGCATGGCAGTACCTCTACTTAGAAGTCTGTTAAGATTTGGCTCATCATATAAAACTTCGAAAAACTTTGATAGATGTGTGGTGGAGAGTATATTGACTGATTGCATCATGGCCTGGTATGGAAACACCTATGCCCTACAAAGCCTACAAAAAATAGTGGAAACATATGCTCCAGACCTTCATGGGTAAAGCACTCTCACCACTGAGCATGAAATGCTTTTACAGGAAAGCAGCATCCACCATCAAGAACTCCCACCATCTAGGTCATGCTCCCTTCTCATTGCTGCCATCAGGAAGAAGGTACAGGTGCCTCAAGACCCATAGCACCAGGTTCAGGAAGAGTTATTATCTCTCAACCATCAGGTTTTTGAACCAGAAAGGTAACTTCACTTGCCCTATCACTAAAATGTTCCCACAATTGATGGGAGTCACTTTCAAGGACTCTTCATCTCACGTTCTCAATATTTGTTATAATTATTATTTTCTCTTTTTGTATTTGCAGTTTTTTGGGGTTTTTTTCCATATTGGTTGCTGACAATCCTGCTGGGTGCAAGTCTTTCATTGATTATATTGTGTTTCTTGTACTTACCGTGACTGCCCACAAGAAACTGCATCTCAGGATTGTATATGGTGACATACATGTACTTTCACAAATTTAATTTGAACTTTGGATAGATTGATCTTTATCATGGAATAAATTTTGGGAACCAGGTTTGTTTTAATGGCACTAAACGTACATTAGAACTTTATGGGGAACTGAATGGCACATGTGAAGGAAATCTATGGGGAATGGGGCTTATTTTAAAAATCAACAGACTCAGGATGTTCCAGTGTCATGTCTAATGTGGAATTATGACATAACGAAACCCATCATTGGAAGTACTCCTAGTGATAAAATGAATGCCACTCTCGCTGATGTGGGGAAGTGCAATATGGAAACTGAATATTGTGGAATGAATGTAGTAATTATTTTCCATTTAATAGAAGTCTGGTAGATACAATGCAGGGAGAAAGGAGGAATAGGTATGGGAACGAGAATCTCAACTAATTCCATAAAGAAACTCTCTCCAACTCAGAAGTTGTAAAGGTGAGCATAAGTTACGGACATTGTTAAAGCAAGTTATGTGGCAAAGAACATGGAATTTGTGGGCAGAAGTGAATATAACAACATGGCAATGATGTAGCTACAAAAGGGCGGGGCACCAATACCAACTTTAATTTACAATGTTTAATTGTAACAATACTGGTGTTAAAGAACAATCTCAGACCATTTTCAAAACAATAATATATACCAAAAGGTTGATGATCTAACTAGTTTATAATAATAAAAGAACTTCAAAGGAATGTGAACACTTTATTGTTTCAATCTGAAGTACTTACACAAAGGGACAAGAGGGATGATTTACAATTTTGGGATAATACCTAATGTCAGACGGTGAAAACATCAGTAATTTTAGATACTGTACGCTGATGACACTGTGTTAATTGCAAGTACGGAGGAAGAACTACAAAACTTAATAGATATAGTCGTTGAAGAAAGTGCAAAAATGGGTCAATCTATCAATTGCAAAAAGACAGAACATATGGTGATATCCAAAAAGGAGAATCCTATCTGCAGGCTGAGAATAAATAGGGAAGACATAAAACAAGTACAGAACCTCTGCTACTGAGGAAGCTGGGTGACTTCAGATGGCAGGTGTGACATGGACATCAAAAGAATAGGGATGGCAAAAGACACCTTTACGAGAATGAAGAGTATACCAACACTAAACTAGGCATGACAACCCACCTCAGAGTACTGAAATGTTACCTTTATCCATTTATATTATATGACTCAGAATGTTGGACAATATCTATTAACATGAGGAAACAAACTGAAGCAGCAGAGATGTGGTTTTTGAGGAGGATGCAAAGAATATCATGGACGAAATAAGTATCTATTGAGGGTGTCATGAACAGAGCAAGCACAAAAGCAGAAATAATGTATGAGATCATGAAAAGGCAACGTGACTTCTTTGGGCATGTGATTAGGAAAGAGGAGTTAGAATGCACGGTAATTATGGGAAAGACTGAAGGGAAGAAAGCAAGAGGAAGGCAAAGACAAATGATAATGGAGACAGCAGCCAGAGAACTGGAAATGAATACCAATGAATTGATCCACTTGACCCGAAACAGGAGTGTGTGGGCCATGGCAGACAAAGCTCAAACTGGTGATGATGATGAATGCACGACTGGACAAGATGTGGTACTAACACAAGAGCAGAAACTAAACACTGATGGGATCTAGAGGTGGGGTTTCCATTGATGAAACCTGTCTGTGTTATACAGTGACAGACCAAAGCTCATTCATTGCATACAACATTCTCTGGGATGTGTCTGGCAGAATCGATGGTAATGAAACTCAAGCATAGGATGATGGGCAATAATGCAATTATTTGTCTGATTTCTTCAGACAATTTATTGGGAAGATAGGACAGTTAATAAGACACCAGAGGAACAATGTTGGCACTATGTCTCATGTGTGGACAAAAGATTTCAGTTTATTGGCTCATCTAACATAACAAGGAGAATGAGAAAGTGTATCCCACCCAATTAACTTAACCGTCATTAAGCAGCATTTAAAGAAATACCTTAAAATTTTTCAGAAATGACTAAAGAT
Organism: Hypanus sabinus; assembly: GCF_030144855.1. NCBI lineage: Eukaryota > Metazoa > Chordata > Chondrichthyes > Myliobatiformes > Dasyatidae > Hypanus > Hypanus sabinus. The sequence continues at coordinate 17,848,029 of NC_082731.1, forward strand.
GAGACTCAAGTGATTATTGGTGTTGACTGTTGTTCACTGTATATTGGTTACTTCAGTTTTTTGTTTTCTTTCTTGTTGCCGATTGGCGGGTGAGCAGTAAGTTTCTTCTTTTGGGCAAGGAAGGGGTTGGGTGTTTGAGATATGACATACTTGTTGGTGTTTTCTACGTGAGCAATCTGTTATTCTGTGCGAGTTTGGGGGGGTGGTGATGTTATTGTCACTGTCTTTATTTGTGTGGGAGGGGTTTGGGGGTTAGGGGTTTGATCTCTTAGCTGCTGTGTTTGGGTGAGCGATCTGTTAAGTTTTTGTGCAGGGGAGGAGTACCTATCTTTTTTTCTATCGTTTTTTCTGTACTTCGTGGATTACCTGGAGAAGTCGAATCCCAGAATAGTATTCTGCAAATATACTTTGATAATAAAATCAATCTTTGGACTTCTAAAGATGAAAAAAAGACCGACAACAAAAAGAGATTAAAATGGTATATGGCCAAGGGAATTATTAAGAATGACTAAGATTGAGGATATCTTCAAGAGGTGGTGCCTCAATAAGTCAGCATGCATCACTAAGGATCCCACCCTAAGGACATGCCCTCTTCACGTTACTTCTCCATCGGGGGGGAGGTACAGGAACCTGAAAGTCCACACTCACTAACTCAGAAACTGTTTATCCCCTCTGCCAGCAAATTTCTGAATGGTCCATGAACCCGTGGCTAGTACTTCGTTATTTATTTTTGCACTACGAATTTAGTAATTTACAGTAAGTTTACAGCTTTGCACTGTACTGCTCCACAACAGCAAATTTTATGCCGCATAGAAGTGGTAACATAACAGATAATGATTGCCTATTGGTGGGATATTTTTCAGGGGTGTTCTACCAAAGCTAATGGAGTTTTAAGAGTAGTCAACCACTTGGCAACTGTACAATTTGTATTAAAAATAATAGTTGGCATCGGCCTCATTATTGTCGCATGAACCAAGATAGAAAGAAAAGCTTTTGATTGCATGTTGTCACAATGATCTTTGTATATTACATGATCAAACTCTGTACAGATGATGACAAGGGAACAGAAATTTTGTATGATGTCAAGTAACCTTCAGCAGAATTATCAAAGTAAATTTATTAGCAAAGTACAGTACAGATATAGCACCACATACAACCATGAGTCTCATTTTCTTGCGGGCATACTCAATAAATCTATAGAATAACCATAATTGAACCAATAAAAGATCACCCAACTAGGGTTTTTAAACCAGAGTGCCGTAGACAACAAACTGTGCAAATAAAAACCAAAATAATAATAATAAATACAGTGAATATCAAGAACACAAGATAAAGAGTCCTTGAAAGTAATTCCATAGGATGTGGGAACATTTCAATGATGGGGGTAATGAAATTATCCACACTGGTTCAGGAGTCTGATGGCTGAGGGGTAATAACTGTTGCTGAAGCTGGTGGTGTGGGTTGTGGAATTGGGTCAGTGTTGAGGTGAGTGAAGTTATCCACACTGGTTCAGGAGCCTGATGGGTTGGATCAGTTCAAAGTTGAGGTGAGTGAAGTTATCCACATTTGTTCAGGAGCCTGATGTGTGGAATCAGTTCAGTGTTGGGGTGAGTGAAGTTATCCACACTGGTTCAGGAGCCTGATGGGTTGAATCAGTTCAGTGTTGGGGTGAGTGAAGTTATCCACACTGGTTCAGCAGTCTGATGTGTGGAATCAGTTCAGTGTTGGGGTGAGTGAAGTTATCCACACTGGTTCAGGAGCCTGATGGCTGAGGGGTAATAACTGTTGCTGAACCTGGTGGTGTGGGTTGTGGAATTGGGTCAGAGTTGAGTTGAGTGAAGTTATCCACACTGGTTCAGGAGTCTGATGGCTGAGGGGTAATAACTGTTGCTGAACCTGGTGGTGTAGGTGTGGAATTGGGTCAGTGTTGGAGTGAGTGAAGTTATCCACACTGGTTCAGGAGCCTGATGGCTAAGGGGTAATAACTGTTGTGAACCTGGTGGTGTGGGTCCTGAGGCTCCTGCACCTTCTTCCTGACAGCAGCAGCCAGAAGAGAGCATGTCCTGGGTAGTGGGGTGTCCCTCATAATGGATGTTTCTTTTGTGCGACAGCATTTCAAGTAGATGTGCTCACTGGTTGGGAGGGCTTTACCTGTGATGTACTGGGCCGATTCCACTACTTTTGTAAGATTTTCCATTCAAGGGCATTGTGCCTCCATCGCAGGCTGACGCAGTTAGTCAATATACTCTCTGCTACACATCTACAGAAGCTTATCAAAGTTTTAGATGCCATGCCGAATCTCCACAGAGTCTTATTGCAGTAAAGGTGCTGCGGAGCTTTCTTCGTAATTGCACTTACAGCCCAGGACAGGTCCTCTGAAATGATAACGCCCAGGAATTTAAAATTGCTGACCCTCTCCACCTCTGATCCTGATAATAGCATTATTTCAAGATCAAGAAGATATCTGAGATATATAAATGCACAAACTGTTACTTTAATTGTAACATTCTAAAAGTTTAGCTTGTGATCCCTGGAGAAAACCAGGTATACTGCAGTGTGCTGAGAGATCAACTACAATGGGGTATGGAAGGAAATGCACGAAACAGCAACAATTCACTGAAGCCAGATACCAGCACAGGAGACAATGAATTAAGTGGAGAGAATAATCAATCTGTTCTAATTCCAACAACAGTAGGACTATGCTGATGTCCAATTAAATTGAATTTGTCAAATGGAGTCAGAACTCTAGAATGTCTCTGTTCTCACTCAAGTTGCCTCTGGCACCTTCAAATCCAAACACCTCCCTCCCCCTCACACACACTCTGTCCTCATCACCTGACTCTTCCCTCACCCTCACCCCCTGCACCCCTTACCCAGTGACCCCTTGGTCCCTTATCACTCACAACCTCTCCCCGTCACCTCCACACGACCTCACCCTGCACTCTCCTTCACCCACATAAACTGACCCATCATTCACACCCTGACCCCTCCCAAATGCACTGCCTCTCCTACCCTGCCTCATCGTTACACCAACCCCATTCACTCAGACTCTCCACCTCACACCTCAGCCACTCCCACGTACCAATTCCACCCTCACACCTCAGCCGCTCCCTCATCCCGACCACTCCCACGTGCCAATTCTACCCTCACACCTCAGCCGCTCCCTCATCCCGACCACTACCACGTGCCAATTCTACCCTCACACCTCAGCCACTCCCTCATCCCGACCACTCCCACGTGCCTCCACCCTCACACCTCAGCCACTCCCTCATCCCGACCACTCCCATGTGCCAATTCCACCCTCACACCTCAGCCACTCCCTCATCCCGACCCTCCCACGTGCCAATTCCACCCTCACACCTCAGCCGCTCCCTCATCCCGACCATTCCCATGTGCCTCCACCCTCACACCTCAGCCACTCCCTCATCCCGACCACTCCCACGTGCCAATTCTACCCTCACACCTCAGCCACTCCCTCATCCCGACCACTCCCACGTGCCAATTCCACCCTCACACCTCAGCCACTCCCTCATCCCGACCACTCCCACGTGCCAATTCCACCCTCACACCTCAGCCACTCCCTCCCTCGCATTCACACCCAACTACTCCGTCACTCCGACTCCCCCTCACATCCTCCCCTCTCCCCACACACCTTGGGCTTCTCCCTCGCTCTCGGCCGTCGTCTATCTCATCCGATCCCGCTCCTTCGCGCCTCCGCCGGCCACGTTATCGATTTCTGCGCACTGCGCCCCTGGACCCAGCCGACCACGTCATTGATTTCTGCGCACTACGCCGCTAGGCTCAGCCGACCACGTCATCGATTTCTGCGCTCTACGCCCCCTCCCCCCCCCTCCCGGATTCCGCCGGGCGCGTCATTATTTCCCGCGCTCCACCTCGCATGCAATGGACTCCCGTTTGGGTGCGGCTTCTGCCGCGTGCTGCCCAGGCTTCGCGCCCTCCCACCATCTTGGTAGAGGCGTGGGCCGCTTCTTTCGCCTAGCCCTTCCTCCCGTCAGGCTCGGCGGCGGCTGCTACCATCTTGGTAGAGGCGCGGGCACGTTGGTTAAGGTGGCAAACCCCCAGCCTTCACCTTGCCCAGACTCAGAGCTTTGAAGCCAGGGAATGGGGGCAAACTCTGGATGTAAGGGAAGTCAGCTTTCCAACTGGTAGATGCCATTAAGGGGTGGGATGGTGATTGGGCATTGAATGGGACAAAGGGTCAGAGATCCAGGGTTGCACTTCTGCAGTTAGCTGGCCTGCAAGACAACACAGCTCGTGGGCTTCATGAACACAGGGACTGGGGTGTAAGGCAGCTTGCAGCCACTCTCCAGAAATTCCCTCTACACCATTTGTACACTCCCTTGAGGCAGTGAGTCCTGAATCTCTGTTACTTGTCTCATAAAATTATTATCCACACCACACACACACTTTTCCCCAGTCCCACTATCACTGAACCTCTGCTCCCTGTTATCAACTTCTCTGGCTATGGATAACGCTACTACGCGGAACCAGGGTCTTAGGGAGTGGGAAGAGGGCTCGAAAATCAGCATCTGGGGAGCCAGATGCCAAAGGGTTATTTGAATTTCATTGTACACAACAAACTATCCAGGGCCCTCCGCTAGTCGGGCCTGGGCAGTATTACAGGGAGAGCAAGCTGTTGCCCACGCAGCAGGGTCCTCCTCTCCACTCAGCTAATGAATCCAAAGGAACCGGACAAAATGATACAGAAACTACCTCGACCTTTTATTTTACGCTTGTTAGCTGGTCACCCCAGTGTGTTGGGTGGGGCGTTGGCCACTGAGACCTTGTGCAAATTAAGACACAGTGGCTGGCTGAATGGTCGGAAGCACAAAGAACTTCGGCAGAGGTTAGCGGATAGGCAGATCTAAATCCTGGAATCCTATTCTTCAAATAGATTGCCTGCAATGTCCCCACCTTCTGCCAGAAGGCATCACCTCCCACTTACACCATTCAGTCTCGTGTCCCCCATCTTGTTACGGACCTGCCGTTTATCTTTCTCCTTCAGTGCAACTTTAAAAAAACTGTAATTCATTTACTTTCGACATTTTCCTGCCTCTGACAGAAGCTCATCAACTCAATCCACCATCTCCAATTTTCTCTCCACAGGCACTTTTGTCAGAGCGGTTTTTATTTCAGATTTCCAGAATGTGCAGTGTTTGGATTTTCTGTCATTTAGAGATACAGCACAGTAACAGGCCCTCCCAGCCCAACAAGTCGACAATGCCCAATTACTCCCACTTAACCTAATAACCCATACGACTTATGAATGTGGAGCACCTGCAGAAAACCCACGCGGTCACAGGGAGAAAGTTGACGCGGGAACTGAACAAGAGTCAATGGCGTTACACTAACCTCCAAGCTTAGTCATCGAAAAGTACAGCTCAGAAACAGGCCTTTCAGCCTATCTAATCCATACTGAACCATTTAAGCCACCTACTCCCATTGACCTCCACCAGGACCATAACCCTTCACACCCCTGCATCCATGTACCCGTCCAAACTTCTCTTAAATGTTGAAATCCAGCTTACTTGCACCACTTACGATAGCAGCTCGTTCCACACTCTGGGTGAAGAAGTTTCCCCTCAAGTTCCCCTTAAACGTTTCATCTTTCACCCTTAACCCATGACCTCTGGTTGTCGGCCCACCCAAGCTCTGTGGAAAAAGCCCGCCTGCACTTACCTTATCTACACCCCTCATAATTTTGTATACCTCCATCAAATCCCCTCTCAATCCTCTACATTCCAAGGAAGAAAGTCCTAACCTGTTCCATCTTCCCTGATAAATCAGCTCCTCCAGTCCTGACAACATCCTTGTACTTCTTCAACCTTATTTACATCTTTCCTGTAGGTAGGTGACTAAACGTGTCCACAAAACTCCCACTTCAGCCTCACTAATGTCTTATATAACTTCAGTATGACATCCCATTTCCTGCGCTCAATACCGGAGATTATATCGCACACTTTCAGCTTTGCTCTTTTACCTGCTTCCTTCCATTTCCATTTGCTTCAGAGGAGCTGCAGTGAAGAAGCCTCCTCCCCACTCTCCACACCTCAGGTCACTCAGTCTCTCCTGCCTCCACCTCGCCACCAACTTCCCTCGGTTCTTTCTGACCCTTCCCCTTATCGCCAACAGAGGACGTCTTCCATCCCTCACCTCCAGAAACATTGACTCTGTTTCTCTCCCCCCGCTGCCCGGCCAGCTCAGTGTTTTCATTCAAATTTCTGGCGCAAGTAGCTTCCCGCTGCCCTCTTGCTCTGCAACGAGGCAGCCAGGGCAACACTCGGAAGTATTGGGATGGGTAATAGTCTCTGGAGGGTGTCTGAGCCAAAATCACGACATTACTTTACTGTGGACCAGCGCAGGCTTGTGTCTCAAACCACTTGGGCCCAGAGATGGTATCAAGTTACACAAAGCAACACAGAACAGGCCCTTCGGCCCACAATGCTGTGCTGTCCCATACTCCACACTGTCTGATCTTTCCTCCTACACAGCCGATCATTCTCCACCTTCCTTTCACTCTTGAGCCTATCTAGAAGTTTCTTAAATGTCCTTAATTCATCTGCCTGAACCACCAGTGCACTCCACAAACCCACCACCCTCTGCGTAAAAAGCCCACCTCTGACATCTCCCCGAAACTTGGCTCCACTCACCGTAACAGAATGCCCCCAGCATTGGCCATTGCCACCACGGTTAAAATGTACTGAATACCCACTGTACCTGTGCTTCTCATAATCTTACAAACCTCTCACCCCACTTCATTCCAAAGAGGAAAAGCCCAACCTTTCCGCAAATGACAAGCTCTCTAAACCCAGTAAATCCCTTCCTCACCTTCTCTACAGTTTCCACGTCCTTCCTATAATGAGGCAACCGGGAGTGAACACAACATTACCTCGCTTCGACAAGCCTTGGACCTGGAAGGGGTGCAAATACCCTCACCTCCCCAACGCCCGGGTGGAGTGGTCAAGGGTAACGTGCGGGAGTAACAAGTAGTCAAGAAGGTAGGTGCATCAGCCTTTATTGAAAGAGATTTCAGCGACATTTCGCTCCAGTTGACAGTGTCCTGGTGAGACCGCACCTGGAATACCACGTACAGGTCTAGTCTCCCTACCCAAAGAAGCATAGACGTGGCAGAGGGAGTGCAGGAGGACGGGCCTCTTACTCCAATAATACAGGGCACCAGAGAGACTCTCCATGGAATATTGTGTACTGGTCTGATCTTCTGACTCAGCAGAGGGCGGTATGGCCCTCCGACTCAACAGGGGGCGCACTGGTCCTCTGACTCAATGAGGGACGGACTTGTAGGGAGGGCAGCAAAGGCTCCTGAGGAATAACTTCCTCAGACAGAACAAATTCAGTGCCCAGATCCAGGGAATGAAGGGGCCACTTGGGACAGAGATGGGGGAGAAACTCCTTCCCCCAGAGAGGAGCGAAGGTCAAGAATTCTCTCCCGCCCTCCGGATATCAGGGGAATGGAGGGAGAGAGGAAAGGTGGCGCAGAGGTAGAAAACCAGCCATGGTGGGGTCAAACAGGAAGGCAGGTACGTGGAAGGGTGAGTTAACCCCTCGCACAGAAATAGACCCTCAATTTCAGGTCTCTTTCTTGGATTGGGGAGGGGTACAGGGTGACAGCTCACTCCAATATTCTCGGTAAGGGGAGGTGGGTGTGGAGAACAGTTCGGGGAGGGCGGAAACATCGGACCTGGGATCGGACTGTGTTCAGAGACAGGCGTCCAGCCGAGTGTGGGGGTGAGGGGGTCCTGCGGCCTCGCGCTGGGTGGGGGGGGGTGGAAGGAGGAGCGAGGGCGAGCGGTCAGTACATGAGCTGGTACAGCAGGTTGGTGGCATCCGGCAGCAAGGCCACGGAGCTGTCCTGCCGCCCTTCCGCCCCCTCCCGGCCGTCCGCGCACAGCGCCACAATCCGCACGCCTGGGATCACCCCCTCCCCCGCTGGCTCAGCGTTGCCCTCAAACTCCTCCTCTGACTGCGGGGCTTTGCTGGATGCCTCCTGTGTCACGGTGGCTGAGCTGTGGGGGGGGGGGGGAAGAGGGGAGGGGAGGGATTAGTTTGGGGTAAAGATCAGGTGTGGGGCAGATGAATGGGTGGGATGGGGGGGGGGGAAGAAAATTAAACACAGAATTAGATTAGATCCGAGAGAAGCTCACCCTCCCCCAGTCCTTTTCCCCTCAGGGACCCTCAAGAATGGGGGAAAGGACCCACCTTGAACCTCACTATCACAACATCCAGGCAAAGTTCGAGTGTGTGGGAGGACAAGTAGTGAGCAGGGTTTCAGGACTGGAGGGTAGGGGGTGGGTTTCAGCAAAGAAACGGATGGGATGAGGGAGGACGAGAGACTGGGAGTGAAAGGCAGCAGGGGACAGGGTGGTGGGGCTGAGCTGCTCACAGAAGATGGGGTTGGGGTGAAGGGGGTGTGAGATGTTGAGAAGGGGGGAGACTGGAGACTGTGAGTGGGGAAATCCTTGGGAAAAAGTGGAAACGGAGAGATGGTGGGGTCAGGGACTGGGGAAGCAGGAGACCAGCTGTGATGAATATCTGATTAGGAATGGGGTGGGGAGGAGAGAACGGGCCAAGGTGTGGGAGGAGATGCTCATCGAGGAGGGGAGGAGAGAGTGCAGGAGGGGCTTGAGGAGCCAGAGGGTGGTGAATCTGAGGAATTCATCACCACAGACGGCTGTGGAGGCCGAGTCATTGGGCGTATTTGAAGCAGAGGTTGACAGATTTTTGATTAGCCAGGGTGTAAAGGTTATGGGGAGTAGGGAGGAGAATGGGATTGAGAGGGAAAATGTATCAGCCACTGTGTTGCCCTAAGGCATTTGTTTAGCTTTATTACATTTTCGCTTTAGTAATTCATTTGTAATTATTTTCTAGTTAAAGTTAAGGTTGTTGAAAGTAAACTCGTTGTCTGTGAGATATTGCGGCATGTGATGACGTCACACCCGGTTTCACCGTGTCTTGTGGGAAAATACCAGTTTGGAGAAACGGGAAGAAGGGGGCTTGTGTGTGTAGGATCGGCACGAGAAAAGTTTTCTTTCTACGCACTAGAAACTTCATAGAAGCAACGCCTTTTCACCATACGTTAATGTGGAAGAGTGAACAGTAAATGGTTAATCTTGCTGCGATCATACCCTCATTGACTACGGTTTACCTCGGTGTATAGTTCAGAGTTCTTACATCTGTACGAGAACACTACAGCCACAATGGAACAAGAAGCAGACTCAATGGGCCAAATGGCCTAATTCTGCTCCTATATCTCACAGTCATGTGGTCTACATTTTCATGGGTGGGTGGGAGAGATCTGGGGAGGGGGAGTGAATACACCGGTGTGGGAGGACGGACATACGGCAGCGAGAGGGGGGAAAACAGGGCTGGGGAGGAAGGGAGCAGGTGGCAGAAGGGGTGTTGTGGACTGAACTGGCTATGAATTCCACGCGCCCCCACCCTCAGCCCCATCTTATCAACATGACTACCCAACCCCACACCCCTCTTTCTTCCCTCCCTGTCAATCCCACATCACCCACCCACCCAGAACTCTGCCCCTTTCTATCACCCAAATCACCACCGAGAAACCCCAGCACCACCCGGCCTCTCCAAACCCCCATTGCCCCGACCAACAACCCCTCTATGCTCTTCCCCCATCACAGCAACCCCAGCACCCACACCACCACCCAACTCTCCTGCTCCTCCTCACCACCTCTCCCTCCCTCGACGCCCTCACGCCAGCACCTGCCTCTCCCTCCCTCACGCCAGCACCCACCTGCCAGCCGGCCTCTCCCTGCCTCTCCCTCCCTCACGCCAGCACCCACCTGCCAGCCGGCCTCTCCCTGCCTCTCCCTCCCTCACGCCAGCACCCACCTGCCAGCCGGCCTCTCCCTGCCTCTCCCTCCCTCACGCCAGCACCCACCTGCCAGCCGGCCTCTCCCTGCCTCTCCCTCCCTCACGCCAGCACCTACCTGCCAGCCGGCCTCTCCCTGCCTCTCCCTCCCTCACGCCAGCACCCACCTGCCAGCCGGCCTCTCCCTGCCTCTCCCTCCCTCACGCCAGCACCCACCTGCCGTCCGCCGGCCTCTCCCTGCCTCTCCCTCCCTCATGCCAGCACCCACCTGCCAGCCGGCCTCTCCCTCCCTCATACCAGCACCCACCTGCCAGCCTGCCTCTCCCTCCCTCACGCCAGCACCCACCTGCCAGCCGGCCTCTCCCTCCCTCATACCAGCACCCACCTGCCAGCCTGCCTCTCCCTCCCTCACGCCTGCACCCACCTGCCAGCCAGCCTCTCCCTCCCTCACACCAGCACCCACCTGCCGCCTGCCGGCCTCTCCCTGCCTCTCCCTCCCTCACGCCAGCACCCACCTGCCAGCCGGCCTCTCCCTGCCTCTCCCTCCCTCACGCCAGCACCCACCTGCCAGCCGGCCTCTCCCTGCCTCTCCCTCCCTCACGCCAGCACCCACCTGCCAGCCGGCCTCTCCCTGCCTCTCCCTCCCTCACGCCAGCACCCACCTGCCAGCCGGCCTCTCCCTGCCTCTCCCTCCCTCACGCCAGCACCCACCTGCCAGCCGGCCTCTCCCTCCCTCACGCCAGCACCCACCTGCCAGCCGGCCTCTCCCTCCCTCACGCCAGCACCCACCTGCCAGCCGGCCTCTCCCTCCCTCACGCCAGCATCCACCTGCCAGCCGGCCTCTCCCTCCCTCACGCCAGCATCCACCTGCCAGCCGGCCTCTCCCTGCCTCTCCCTCCCTCACGCCAGCACCTACCTGCCAGCCGGCCTCTCCCTGCCTCTCCCTCCCTCACGCCAGCACCCACCTGCCAGCCGGCCTCTCCCTGCCTCTCCCTCCCTCACGCCAGCACCCACCTGCCGTCCGCCGGCCTCTCCCTGCCTCTCCCTCCCTCACGCCAGCACCCACCTGCCAGCCAGCCTCTCCCTCCCTCACGCCAGCACCCACCTGCCAGCCGGCCTCTCCCTCCCTCATACCAGCACCCACCTGCCAGCCTGCCTCTCCCTCCCTCACGCCAGCACCCACCTGCCAGCCGGCCTCTCCCTCCCTCATACCAGCACCCACCTGCCAGCCTGCCTCTCCCTCCCTCACGCCTGCACCCACCTGCCAGCCAGCCTCTCCCTCCCTCACACCAGCACCCACCTGCCGCCTGCCGGCCTCTCCCTGCCTCTCCCTCCCTCACGCCAGCACCCACCTGCCAGCCGGCCTCTCCCTCCCTCATACCAGCATCCACCTGCCAGCCGGCCTCTCCCTCCCTCACGCCAGCACCCACCTGCCGCCCGCCGGCCTCTCCCTGCCTCTCCCTCCCTCACGCCAGCACCCACCTGCCAGCCGGCCTCTCTCTGCCTCTCCCTCCCTCACGCCAGCACCCACCTCCTGCCACCCCGCCTCTCCCTGCCTCTCCCTCCCTCATACCAGCACCCACCTGCCAGCCCGCCTCTCCCTCAAACCAGCACCCACCTGCCACCCCGCCTCTCCCTCCCACACACCAGCACCCACCTGCCACCCCGCCTCTCCCTCCCTCCCGGCAGCACCCACCTGCTGCCTGCCGGCTGCTGCCCCTCCGGCCTCTGCAGCTCGGCCACTGGCGCCCGCAGCACGTTCTGATTGGCCAGCAGGTCGACCTTCGCCCTCAGGCACTTGCATTTGTCCTCCATGGAGTTCAGGTCGGCTTCGATGGCATCCAGGCGCAGGCAGAGGGTCTTGCTGGCAGAGTAGAGGAGGGCCTGGGGGAGGCGAGATGGAGGGGGAGAAGTGAGATGAGGGAGGGAGACTGGTGCAGAGTTGAGTGAGGAGAGACCGAGTCCACAGTGAACTTTGACCCCAGAGTCCGTCTTTCACCTTTCAATGTGAGGCAGAGAGCATCGAAGGGCCCTTCAGCCCATCTTCTCTATGCCGACCAGCGTGCTCTGTCTACACAAACTGCACTTGCCTGCATCAATTCCATACCCCTCATTCAAACACTCGCTAGACGTCTCAGAAATATTGTCCGTGTTCCTGCCCACACCACCTCCTCTGGCAGCTCATTCCGGATCCCAACAACTGCCTGAGGAATTTATTCATCTGATCCCATTAAAGCTCCTCCCTCTCACCTCAAACCCATGCTCTCTGGTTTACGACAGGAAGCAGGCACTTTTCTCTTTACAGCTCTTGTGATTTTATACTTAAACCATGATTAGGTGTTGTCCCTCCAGGAAAAACAGTCCCAGCCCTCCAATCCTGGTAATATCCCCATTGGTCTTTTCTGCACCCTCTGCCAGTTTAATGAAGCCAGGGGACCCGAACTGCACACAGGACTCCAGGTGGGGCGGATGTGTGTGTGGGATTCACCACTGACTGTGAACTTGGCCGATGCAAGAGAGCGTCCTTGTTAAGGTAAGCGTTAGAAAGTTTAGGGGAGATGTCTGAGGTAGGAATCTCACGTGGATAGGGTGGTGAAAAAAACTTTTGGTATGCTGGCCTTTATAAATCAGAGCATTGAGTATAGGAGTTGGGATGTAATGTTAAAATTGTACAAGGCATTGGTGAGGCCAAGTTTGGAGTATTGTGTACAGTTCTGGTCACCGAATTATAGTGTAAAGGGGGTTTCTTCTTTTTTCTTTGTTACTGTGTACGTAATCAAAATGGCTTCTTTGTTTTGTTAAAAGCAGGAATGCTTCTTTGTTGCGAGAGAAGCTTGTTTGGGTTAAAATTTACTGATAACGAGAATTGTATTCCTTTGTAAACCAATTAGGATTAATGTTGTTCTTTCTTCTGAGTCTATAAGCTATTGTTGGCGGGCTTTTGGGGAGATCGGCGCAAGGGGGTGAGAGAGAGGACGCGATGCTGTAAACTGGGCGAGGAACGAACCGCAAGGGGGGGGGTCCGAGGCCAGGAGGTACCCTGAGGAGAGGAGACGATGATAGATATGCTTGGTTGACCACTTCGGGTGGTCCTGAGCTGTGAGTCGAGGAGTTCGGAGGGGATCGAATGGTGGCCAGAAGACTTCAGTAATTGAGCTCCAACGGTTGTGCGCGAAGTGGTTTGGACTTTGATAAGTTTGGCGCCTTTTTCTTTATTTTTTCTCTTCATATATACTGTATCGTTATTAATCACTTAGTTATAGTAACCTTTATAAATTGTACTCATTTAATTGCATATGGTGTACTGTCTGTTTTTGGGCGAGGCGGGGACATCACACAGCATCCACACCAGCTGATTACCCAGTTTGGCGGGGCCGAAGACTGCTCCCCCTAGACGAGAACGAGCTGAGCGAGCCTGAGGCGACCCAGGGGGTTACAATAGGAAAGATGTCAACAAAATAGAGAGAGTACACAGGAGATTTACTAGAATGTTACCTGGGTTTCAGCATCTAAGTTACAGAGAAAGGTTCAACAAGTTAGGTCTTTATTCTTTGGAGCGTAGAAGGTTGAGGGGGGGACTTGATAGAGGTATTTAAAGTTATGGGGGGATAGATAGAGTTGACGTGGATAGGCTTTTTCCATTGAGAGTAGGGGAGATTCAAACAAGAGGACATGAGTTAAGGGGCAAAAGTTTAGGGGTAACATGAGGGGGGACTTTTTTACTCAGAGAGTGGTAGCTGTGTGGAACGAGCTTCCAGTAGAAGTGGTACAGGCAGGTTTGATTTTGTCATTAAAAAAAAAATTGTATAGGTATATGGACAGGAAAGAAATAGAGGGCAGGTAGGTGGGAGTAGCACTCGGTATGAACTAGAAGGGCTGAGGTGGCCTGTTTCTGTGCTGTAAATTGATATATGGTTATATGTAGGGTTTTTTCTTTGACATAGGGAGTGTTTGCTGCCCTGCAGTGCACTGTGGGGGGTGGGGATGAAGGCTGATTGGCAAGCACCATTAAAAGACACAACAGTGTCTCCACACTCTTCAGAGTTTGCTCAGAATTGAGACACCAGCAAAGCCCTTGCCAACCTTCCACAGACGCACAGTGAAGAGTGAGTACCCTGTGGCTGGACCAGAAACGCCCGTGCTCAGAAAGGGGAGGTGGTGAACACAACCCAGTCTATTACAAACCACGGCGGCCATTTACAAGGAGTGTGGCCAGAACTCATCAACCGAGACCTCCACCATGCCCCTCTTCTCACTACCACTGTCGGGTAGGAGCTACAGGAGCCTTGGCTCCCACAACGTCAGGTTCAGGAACAGTTATTACCCGACAACCGTCAGGCTGCTGAACCAGCATGGGTAACTTCACTCACAACTGCCCCGAACTGTTTCTGCCATCTGCAGACTCACTTTCAATGACTTCCTCACAACTGGTATTCTCAGTATTCTTGTGTTTGCACGGTTTATCTTCTTTTGCCCGCCTTTCATTATGTATAGTTCCTTATAAATTCTACGGTATTTTCTTCCCTGTAAATGCACGCAAGAAAATGCATCTGAAAGCAGTAGACGGTAACGTCAGCGTATTTTGACAATAAGTTTACTCTGAACAATAGGACTGAGGTGGATGTAAGCGGAGGGTTCGGACTGTGTAGGGAGAGTCCGATTGTTCACGGAGGAGGTTGGTATCGATCCGCACAACATCTCGGGCTGAAAGGCCTCTACTGTTCCATGTAAACTTCATTGGGGGGGGGGGGGTCAGTAACTGTGAACCTTGACCCCGGGAGTACCCAGCTCACCATAACCTTTGACCCTAAGGCGGGAAGGAACACCTCTCGCCGCAGGCTTTGATACTGATGGTTTGAACTGAAGTGCGCTGGAGGCCGAAGGAGACGGCCTGCCCTGGGGTTGGGGGGGGGTTGTTTACTTGCGTGGGTGGGGGGGAGGGGGCAAGGCTTTGCACTTGCTGCTCAGTGCATTCGGTTTTGTTGTGTTCAGCGACGTTCTGGACGTGCGACGCCAGCAGCGGAACGCGAGGCAACGTCTGAGGCCTGGCCCCAGTGCAGACAATGTACAATATTTCACCCTATGTTCCAATGTACGTGTGACAAATAGATCGGAGTCCGAACTCCTGCATTTAACCAGAACGTTTCGGTCTACTTGAGGAACTGTGCCCTGCCCGGGCAGCAACATGGAGTGCTTCCGTCTCTGCCACCAAAGCGGCAGAGAGGGTTCAGGGAGCGAAGTCGGCACCAAGGAGCCCTGGCCCAGCAGAAGAAGGGAGAGGCCTCCTACAGAGTTCCAGGAGCAGAGAGATCGGGGGGGGGGGGGGGGGTGACGAGAATTCCTCAGAGGGCGAGGGAGCCATCAGTGAAACAACTTCAATGGACACAATCATTTGTCCCCGGAGCACGTGGGTTAGGCTGGCCGGGCTTGTCCTCCCAGACTACAGAGAGTACGAGGGCCGATCTCATTGAAAATCCTCCCGGGTGGTCATATTGAGGAATATCTGGCGGGGGGGGGGGGTGGGTTTGGACAGTTTCCCCTGACCGGGGTCACCACCTCAGAATAAGGGTCATGCTGGGGGGGGTGGGGTGTGATTAAGGTGAACCTCTGGAATTCGCAGAGGGAGGACAATCGCAGAGCTTTGGGTGTGAAGGGAACGTTGGGAGTCGGGGTTAGTGCAGGGAAGAGGTGGCGAGCTTTTCTCAGAGCCAGGGGGGTGGTCACAAGGGAGACGGTGACGGCAGAGGGATTCACAGAGCCCTGGGATATAGGACGGAGCTTCGGATGAGTCCATAGAAGTTAAGTAGAAATCACATCAGGAGTCTTGTTCCCCAAGACTCTCGTGAAGTCAGAAAATCCAGTGCTTGACATATTCCCCCACCAAGCCCGTTCCTGGTGTCCTGAGCACAACAGCTACCTTTAAGGGGAACGTATGCCAGCCACCCCCCCACCTTATGACTGGCTCGTCCCTGTACCTGAATGCTATCCTCTCCTTCCTCGGTCTCCGCTTGGGGCACCTCCACTCTGCGGCGTTTCCCACTGGGACTGGCATCGTCCCGATCGTCTGTGTGGGAGCTTTGCAGGGTACCTGTTGGGGGTGAGAGGAGACGGTGACAGTCGATGCAGCATCTGAGGAAAATCAGCAGGGATTTACAATGTGCAGGTGAATACATACTGGGATTTATAGATTTATACACATTTTATTCAATATCCATACTTTAACCTCTCATTTCATTTTTTATATGATTATTTATCCTTCATAGGGAATTATATAAAAGATGAAGATAGACAAACCCTGACAAACACACCACAGTAAATTCCCTGGATGGTCTTTACCATCCATATGGGAAAAGCCTAGACAAGTGGACTGACAGAAAATGGTCTGGAACTAGCGTCATGTTCAGTGCAAAGAGAAGGGATCAAATGGCGATGTGCACGGCAGGAAAGGAGTCATTTTAGGACTGTGGACGGTGGGAGTGAATGGGAAGGGGCGAGGTCCATTGGGATTGTGTACAGTGGGGGTGAATGGGAAGGGGTGTGGTCTGTTGGGATTGTGTATGGTGGGAGTGAATGGGAAGAGGTGGGGTCTGTTGGGATTGTGTACGGTGGGAGTTAATGGGAAGGGGTGGTGTCCATTGGGATTGTGTACGGTGGGAGTGAATGGGAAGGGGTGGTGTCCATTGGGATTGTGTTCGGTGGGAGTGAATGGGAAGGGGTGAGGTCCATTGGGATTGTGTACAGTGGGAGTGAATGGGAAGGGGTGAGGTCCATTGGGATTGTGTACAGTGGGGGTGAATGGGAAGGGGTGGGGTCCATTGGGATTGTGTATGGTGGGAGTGAGTGGGAAGGGTCTGTTGGGATTGTGTACGGTGGGAGTGAATGGGAAGGGGCGAGGTCCATTGGGATTGTGTACAGTGGGGGTGAATGGGAAGGGGTGTGGTCTGTTGGGATTGTGTATGGTGGGAGTGAATGGGAAGGGCTGGGGTCTGTTGGGATTGTGTACGGTGGGAGTGAATGGGAAGGGGTGGGGTCCATTGGGGTTGTGTACAGTGGGAGTGAATGGGAAGGGGTGGGGTCCATTGGGGTTGTGTACAGTGGGAGTGAATGGGAAGGGGTGGGGTCCATTGGGATTGTGTACGGTGGGAGTGAATGGGAAGTGGTGGGGTCCATTGGGATTGTGTACGGTGGGAGTGAATGGGAAGTGGTGGGGTCCATTGGGATTGTGTTCGGTGGGAGTGAATGGGAAGGGGTGGGGTCCATTGGGATTGTGTATGGTGGGAGTGAATGGGAAGGGGTGGAGTCCATTGGGATTGTGTATGGTGGGAGTGAATGGGAAGGGGTGGGGTCCATTGGGATTGTGTACGATGGGGAAAGATCAGGAAGGTTGGGGGTCTGTTGAGATTGTGTACAGTGAGGAAAGATCGGGAAGAGTGGTGGTCTGTTATCGTGTATTGTAACAGTGTGTGCGTGAGCATAGCCAGGTGTCTCACATCACAGACTGACAGAGCAAACCTCCGCTCTCGTGCCAAGCGTTCAGTCAGCACTGTCTAATCTCCTCTACGGCCCTTCCCTCTGCCGCAAGATAAAGCGGGCCACTTGTCCTTTCTCAGCAAAAGTGGAAAAACGAAGAGTCAGCTGATATGGTCTTCCCGAGCTATCCAAGGTACAAAGGGCAACAGCAGATAAGGTGTTTATAAATCAGCTGAAGGCTGTCATAAATGGCAGATAATTGTTGAATAAAAGATGTCTGGGAGCTCAGAAGCCGCCAAGTTGCCCAGGAATGTGAAACCTGGCCCACAAAGTTTGCACTGACGGTTTTAAGCGAGGGTGGGATGGGGGGGGAAGCTGACTCTGCTCTCCACAAACACAAAATCAGAAACTGCTTTTGCTGCAAACCAACTCATTAATGGGGGGGGGGGGGCGATGCACCCTAAACTCAGACAACCTCTGAGGGGAGGGCTAAGGTTAAGAGTTTGAGGCTAGAGTTTGCACCTTTGCCTGACGGCCGTTTTATGAAACAGTGCTGTTCCTATGCCAGGGAGCAGCCACCATCTCCTTCTCCACCCCCCTCGCTCTGGCGGGATCGGGTGGAGTTTGCACGTTCTCCCTGTGACCCTGGGGGCTCCCTTTCACCCCCCACGTCCCAGAGAAGCACTGGTCGGTGGGTTAACGGCTCAGTGTGTGGGTGGGAGGTAGAATCTGCGGTGGGGGGTAATGTAACGAGGTCAGCATTGGATTAGTGTAACTGTGTGGTTGATGGTCAGCACTGACTCAATGGTCTGAAGGGTCTCGGCCTGAGGTGGTGGGGTTCTGTGACTCCTTTCTGAAAGTTATAGCTTAATCCAGATCTGTAGGCGTGTGGCCTAGTGGATAAGGCATCGGTCTAGTGATCTGAAGGTCACTGGTTTGAGCCTCAGCTGAGACAGCGTGCTGTGTCCTTGAGCAAGGCAATTAACCACACGTTGCTCTGCGACGACACCGGTGCCAAGCTGCTTGGGTCCTAGTGCCCTTCCCTTGGACAACATCGGTGGCATGGACAGGGGAAGGCCTGCAGCTTGGGCAACTGCCGGTCTCCCATACAACCCTGCCCTGCTAAGGCGCAAATCCATGGTCTCACGAGACCTATAAATAATCCAGATCCACTCCTCCTCTCGCTGCCGTGCACCCAGACCGAAAGGCCGAATGTTATCACTGGGATTTCATTCCCCCTGAAGCAACGGACAGGAGGGGTGTCGATCAGGTGGGTGGTCTCAGTATCCAGGGTAGGGGAGTCTAAAACTAGAGACGAGGTGAGAGGTTTCCACACAGGATGGAGCGAGCTGCCGGAAGAAGTGGTGGAGGAGGATAGAATGACTACGTTTACAAGGCATTTTGACACGTTCATGGATATGAGGGAGAGATATAGGCAGATTGGACGAGCTCAGTGGGGGGGGGGGGGGCTACTTGGTGAGCATGGACGAGTTGGGCCAAAGGGCCTGTTTGTACGTTACACAACTCTGCAACTCCATCTCTCCACGTTCTCGAGTCGTACCACAGTGATGGCAGCCACTCCACCCCACCACAATAACCCCCTCCGACATACCACCCTCTCGCCCCCTTTCACCATTTAGGACCTCCTGCACTCCGAAAGCAACAGCCCCTCTCTGCGTCATCACCCTATGTTTTGAGGGTCAGCTGGGCCACCAGCAAGGCGGGGTAAGGGGAGCCCCACCAGACTGTCCGGGGTGGGGGGAGGGAGCAGCACGTACCGTCGGCGTCCGATGCGAATTGCCGCACTGCGATCTCCACCATCTCTGCGAGCGGTTGCTCTGCCATGTCGGGGCTGGGAGCCAGGACTCGCTGCTTCGGGGGGTCCAGGCTGCAGCAGACAGAATGAAGGTAAGCTGGGAAACCAGTTCCTCCAGATGTCCTTTCCCCACCCCCCACAGAACCACACTGGTCTCATCTTCCCCTCTCCCGCTCCCATCCCTCTCCAATACATCCAGTGACCTACCATCCAACAGAGATCTCTGCCCCCATCTTGAAACAGTGCCTCCCCGCCCCGCCCCCGGATCTAAATTCCACCTCCCCCAGCAGGGGAAACACCAGTTCAGCATCTCCCCCATCAAGCCTTGCCACAGAATCGGTAAGATCCCTCTCACTCCCCTACACCCCCAAGGAGAGTGGGCCCAGCCTGCCCAACCTTTCCCAGTGAGGGAGGCCCTTTCCCCCGAGTTACAGACCCAGTGAACCCTCTCTGCATCACCCCTGGTGCTTGAAACTCTCTTGCAGAAGTGTGGAACACAGCACTGTGCACAAGTCCCGAGTGGAATCGCACTGTCAGCCCATGAGCGAGGGAACTGGATTGCCTCGAGAGTCAGCAGGAACTCAACGGGCCGAATAGCTTCCTACGCCGGAAGAAAATATGGAAAATGCAGGAGCAGGAACAATGTTTCTGTGGCTGTGGGGGGTGTCACAGTCAGGACGAGGAATGAGGAAAAACTCCTCCTCCCCCCCCCCCACTTACACAGGGAGGTCAATCATTGGAATTCCTCCACTTGGGAGGATTGAGTGCTGTGCTGGTCACCACACTGTAGACAAGGATGGGGCGGGCACAAAGGAGATTCCCCAAAGGGTTGCCTCCACTGGCGGAGTTTGGTTACGGAGAAGGATTGGACGGGACTGGAGTGAAAGAGGCTGAGGGATTACCTCACCGTAAAGAGCACTTTAACAGGTTGCATCACTGTCTGGTACGGAGAGGCCAATACACGTGATCGGGAAAAAGGTGCTGCAGACTGGAGGAACGCAGACTCAGCCAGCTCCACCATGGACACTAGCCTTCGGAGCTCTGAGGGTACCTTCAAAAGTGGCGCAAAAGGCACAACAGCACCTTTCACCTCAAGCAATTGAAGAAGTTTGGTGTGGGCCTCCAAATCCTAAGAACTTTCTACAGGGGCACAATTGAGACCAGCCTGACTGGCTGCATCACTGCCTGGAATGGGAGCTGTACATTCGTTAATCACTGGACCCTGCAGAGAGTGGTGTGGACAGCCCAGCACATACGTAGTGAGTTCCCATGACTCAGGACATTTACAGAGACAGGTGTGTATAAAGGGCCCAGAGGATCATTGGAGACCCGAGTCACCCCAACCACAAACTGATCCAGCTGCCACCATCCGGGAAAAGCCAGGACCAGCAGGCTCCGGGACGGCTTCTTCCACCAGGCCATCAGACTGCACAATTCATACTGACACAACTGCATTTCTATGTTATCTTGACTATCCTGTGGTACATAATATTTATTTTAAACTTCTACAAATTGCATGTCTAGACAGAGGCATACCGTAAAGATTTTTACTCCAAATGTATGCGAAGGACCCAAGTAACCAAGTAAATTCAGTTTGAAAGGCGATGCCTCAAAAAGCCGGCATACATCATTAAGGACCCCCACCACCAAGGACATGCCTACCGTTGGGGAGGAGGTACAGCTTCTTCCCCATTGCCATCGGACTCTACCTCACCACTTCCTTCACACATTTACTGATATCTCTCTGTACTGCTGGCGCAAAACAACATGTCAGTGATAATAAACCTGATTGATAAGTAAGATTATCAGAGGCAGACAGGGTAGATAAACAGAACTTTTTACCCAGGGCTCGGGTGTCAAAGACGAGAGGGGTAGGTTCGAGGTGGAGGAAGCAGTTTCTGAGGTAACTTTCTTTGTTACACTTACTGCGGTTCACACGAAATCTGCCGCCAGGGAAGGGGGTGGTGGAATCAGAACTTACCCCTAGGAGGCAACTTAGACCGGGCACTTAAGTGGGCGAGGTGTAGAGGGACATGGAGGCAAATAAGGTCAACGCAGGTGGGCCCTCTGCAACTGGATCCTCAACTCCCTCATTGGGAGACAGTGCGGATCGGTATTGATATTCGATATCCGTGGTTATTCCCTGCTCCCTCTACACTCCTGACTGTGTGGCTAGACGCAGCTCAAACTGGTAAACCATTGCAGGTGGCGGCGAGGAGGTGTGCGGGAGTGAGATAGGCCAGTGGAGCTGCAACAATATCCTTGCAGCCATCGTCAGCAAGAGAAAGGACTGGTCGTGAACTTTAGGATGGGGAGGTGGAGGGAACACATGCCAGTCCTCATCGGGGAGGGGAGGAGTCGGCAGTGGAAAGGGGGTGAGCAGCTTCAAGTTCCTGGGCATCAACTTCTCAGAGGATCTATCCTGGGCCCAACACACTGATCCAAGGGGTGCACTGTCTGTCTGTGTGTGTACCTTGGTGGTGGGCTGTGCGTCATCACGGGCTCGTCCATGTTGGTTTCTCATGAGGTCCCAGTTCCCTCCCACGTCCTAAAGGCACGCGGCTCAGCGTGGTAAACCACCTTTCCCCAGTGCGCAGGTGTAGGGGTAGAACTGGGGGGGTACAGTGGAGTCACCCCTCCACCCTCACCGTTCCCAACATCCTTTGCTCCCTGCCAGATTTACACACTAGACAAATACAGTACTGTGCAAAGGTCTTATTTTTATAAATACACATGTATATTTGCCCAAGACCTTTGCACAATACTGTAGCTCCCTCCACCTTAATGACCCGGCCTCCCACAAACCTGGGGCCAGCAGATTTCAGGGTTCACCATGTACAACACAGAAATTGGGGTTGGTATATGATTGTCGCCTGCATCGAGGAGCACTTCGCCATCCTTACGGAGCATTTTGTCACGCACAGTACAGGGAGTGGGGTTCTACACCACACAGACAGGCCTTTGGCTGTCCTGATGTTCAATCTACCTGCTCCAAGATCACATCCCTTTTCTCTCAACCAAACTTGAGAAACTGAGTTACAGAGAAAGGTTGAATAAGTTAGGACTTTATTCCCTGGAGCATAAAAGGATGAGGGGAGATTTGATAGAGGTATATAAAATTATGATGGGTACAGATAGAGTGAATGCAAGCAGGCTTTTTCCACTGAGGCTAGGGGAGGAAAAAACCAGAGGACATGGGTTAAGGGTGAAGGGGGAAAAGTTTAAAGGGAACATTGGGGGGGCTTCTTCACGCAGAGAGTGGTGGGAGTGTGGAATGAGCTGCCAGATGAAGTGGTGAATGTGGGCTCACTTTTGACATTTAAGAAAAGCTTGGACAGGTACATGGATGAGAGGGGTATGGAGGGATATGGTCCAGGTGCAGGTCAGTGGGACCAGGCAGAAAAATGGTTCACCACAGCCAAGAAGGGCCGAGGGGCCTGTTTCTGTGCCGTAATGTTCTACGGTTCTCTTCAGTGCTGCAATTCAGCCTGCACCTACCACTCCTACTGGAAACTGAGCGAAAAAGTTCCCCCTCCGCTGAATATTTCACCTTTCACCCTGACCTCCAGCCTCAGCCAAACTGAGGTGGAAAAGGCTACGTGCGTTCGCCATAACTGTACCCCTGGTAGTCCTGGGATTCTCTTTCCAGGTAAAGAAAGCATTCAATAAAGCACAGATGCACATTTTCGTGGGGTATTACTGAACGTCTGCCACATCGGACATTGATCGCCCTTGACCTCAGGGGCAGGACCCGCTGGACTCGCTCCATTTCCAGGATTCCTTCCCTACTCACCAGCTGTGTCCGAATCCCGGAACTCTCCAACGGACAGCATCTTTACCGAAGCGATGGGTGAACGCACGCAGGCTGGGTGAGACTTGAAACAGAGGTCAGTGGAGGGTCAAAGGGGAAATATTTAAGGGGAGTCTGAGGGGGGAACGCCTTCGCGGAGGGTGAGGTGAGTGTGGGATGGACTGCCAGCGGAAGTGGTGAACGTGGTTCAGTCCAACACACGTTTATTATCAAAGTACAACCTGGAGATTCGTCTCCTCGCAGGCAGCTGCAGAACGAAGGGACCCGAAGGAAGCAAGAGAAAAAGATGGTCAAGCACCCAATGTGCAGGAAAAAGACAAATCATGTAAATAATAACCTCCAGCAATAGCTTGAGTGAGTCCCCAGTTCAGTGCAGAGCTGGGTAAACCTCACAGAGCAGCGAACTGAACCGGCCCCGATGCCCTGACCTCTTCAACCTGGCTTGGAGCCTAAATCATCGTCCGAGCACAGAGTTCAGTCACCACGATTCACTCCGGGGCTTGGTTTGGATGTACCCGATCTATCGGATTTGGCCCGGCACGAAAATCATCCTACAAACTTTGTAATTACAGTTGAAATGTTTAAGACTGGTGTGGCTAGGCGCATGGATGAGAGGGATTTGGGGGGATGGGGTCTGAGAGCAGGCAGAAAATCGGGTTAGCACGGAAAACCTGTCCCACCCGGACCAAAGCAGTCCGGAGGTGCCAATCCGCCCACCGTTGAGGGGCAGTCAGGAGCGAACAGGAAGAGCCCAGACACCTGAAAATTGAACAAGGTGACCAGCGTGCTCGCTCCCTTGCTGCATTTGCAACATTTCCTGTTTTGCTCCACATTCCCAGAACCCTCTGCGTTTCAATTCTGGATGGCAGGCAGGGATACACAGACTGGGAAGGGCGTTGTGCAGGTACAGCTGGCGATCAACAAAACTCTCCTTCTTGTACAAGAAGGATGGAGTTTGTCTGCCAGGGGCCACATTCGGAGTAAACACGGACATTTCCAGTCTCTGATTTTAAGGATCTGCTAACACTTGGCAAGGTGGGGGGGGGGGGGGGGGAAGCATGGTGCAGAAAATGCCCACTGAGTCAATTCTGCTGGGAAACGGTTCATTTCAGTCCACTCCCAGCCATTTTCACCCGGACCGTACAATCCTGTTCACCCCCTTTCACCACCACCCCCATCTTCCTTGCAAGCACTTCCACACACTGCTCCCATCAGCTTTTGAGAAGACCTGCCCGACCCTCCAAAAGAAATAACTCTCATCCCTACTGTGAATTGTGAAACTCTGAGATTTATGTGATTATGGGGCTGCAGTTTGCACGGCTTTCCTTCGTTTCCTTCGTGTTGCTGATTCCCGGGCGGGTTCTTGTGCGAGGGAGGGGCAGCGTTTGGGATCTGATCTTCCTGTTGGTTTGTGTGTGCGAGGGAGGGGCAGGGTTTGGGATCTCATCTTCCTGTTGGTTTGTGTGTGCGAGGGAGGGGCAGGGTTTGGGATCTCATCTTCCTGTTGGTTTTTGTGTGCGAGGGAGGGGGTGGGGGGGGGGTTCTGGATTTCCGAGTTTGGTTTCTTTTTCCTTTTCATGCTGGGAGGGGGAGGTGGGGGGGGGGGTTGATATCTTCTCCCGTGGCCTTTTCTGTATTTCCTGGCTATCTGGAGAAGACGGATGTCAGAGTTGAACTGTACATGCAGACTTCGACAATAAAATTAACCTTTAAATGAGTGACCACCTTATTTTTATATTTAAACAGGTTCTAGATTTACTCTCAAGAAGAAACAGCCTACTTGTCATAAGACTATGAAACGGTTCACTGGTAATGATAAGATGGACTCTGAACCTCACAATCTACCCTGTTATGACCTTGCACTACACTTTCTCTATAGCTGCTCCACTTTATTCTGCATTCAGTTTTACTTTGTTTTTCTGCACTGGGTAATCATCCGAACGGTACACAAAGATGAGGTTTTCACTGTATCCCGGTACATGTGGCAATAATGCACCAATTTCATCTGTACATTCTCCCCGTGACATCATGGGTTTCCTTCCATGTTCCAAAGACATGCGGGTTAGAGTTAGCGGGTGGGTATTTGAGTGGGCGTACAGGTGGGCATGTGAGTGGGCACATCCTCAGATTCTATTGGTCTGAACAACCCATTTCACTCACGTGACAAGTAAAGCTAATCTTCAAAATTCAGTCAGGTTACACGAGCCCAGTCTGTCTGACACTTTTTCAGGAGTCCACCCACCTATACCATTTGTTGCTCCATCAAACTTTCTCTGATCTGCTCCCAGATGATTACCACCCTTCCTTAACAGTCCTCAGTGCTCTGGTAATGGTCTCAGCCTCCCAACACCAATTCCTAGGTACAAGCCGACAATGGATTACAATAGGCTTACAGACGGGGAACGTGGGTTTTGATTAAAGTTTGGCAGGGCATTAGGAGAAGGAATTCACCAGGAGCGGTGGGTAAGAGGAGCTCAAGGCCCAGGGCACAGGAGCCGACTGTACTTGGCAGGTTTCTGGATCAGCACATGCTCTGCTGCTACCTGGAATGCAGGAGGATGAGATGGAATGTGTCCGGAATATACTGCTGGGAATTCAGGCTCCCATACTGCGTCTTTCCACAGTGCCATGATACTGGCCTGATTCCCACCCCTAATGATGGAGCTGTTGTGATTTATCATCAAAATCCCAAGGATACAGACATCAACAGTACCTCACAAAAAAGTGTGTGTGGGGGGGTTGGGCATTCAAAGGGGGTGCATCTCTCCCTTGGCTCCCTGCGATTGGGGGGGGGGTACACACATTCCTCCTCCACATCCAGGAGTGCACCCCACTTCCCATTCCACGAACCTATTAAAGACAGGCTTATGTCCTTCCCACCCCATTCATGCCCCCTCTCTCCAAAAGCCCCGTTAAAAGGTAAATACCCCCTCCATACCCTCATTAAAGGGAAAACACCCCCTCCACACCATTTAAAGGCACATCCCCCTCCACATCATTTAAAGGTACAACACCGCCTCCACTCCATTCCTCTAATAAAGTGAGGGTACCCCTCTTTCTTCCACGTGACCATCTCTTCCCCCCCCCCACCCCGCATGCGAGTCGAAATCTCAAGTCTCGCGAGCTCTCGTCTCCCGCAGGAGCCGCCCACCGACCTGTCCGTCAGTCGCAGGTGAGAAGCTCAGACGACAGGGGGCGGGACCCAAACCCGCTCTCCGCGCCGGCGTCCAATCAGGGTGGCCTACTCGCGCCCTTCCATTGGTCGACGCCTATGACTGACAGAGGATGCGGCCGTAACCGTTGGAGAGCACGGAGGTTGCGAGGCCGCCCGCCGAAGGAAGAAGCGAAACCGGCCCTCGGAAGTAGTCCTGCTGCTCAGTCTGCCGGCGGAATACCTTCTCAGTGTTTTCTTTGAGTACCTGTGTTCTGTAGAGAACTCTAGAGATAAAGTGCTGGCTGAAAATTGGTCATTACCATCAGCGGCTTCACTCCACCTTTGTTGTACACTGAGTACCCCTGTCTGCCCCCAACAAAGATGGCGTCGACAGTCTTACTTCTAATTGGTTGGCGGTATGCCCCGCTGCCCGAACCCAACCAATGGCTGCAGCCTCGCTTATCTGAAGAACCAATGGATTGCTGCCGGTGGGCTTTTTCCCCCGCTAGAGGAGCCGCACATTCGCCAATCAGATAACTGGTTAGTTTATCTCTCACTTCACCGGTGTGTTCTGCCCTGTGAGTGGTGGTGATGCTTTCTGTTGACAGTAGGCAGTGGCCAATCGTAGATAAGATTTAGTCAAGGGCCTCCTACTGTGTGGTCATTAATCTCTGATTGGATAGAAAAAGTCACGGAAAACTGTCAAGGTTGCCAATCAAAAGAACCATACGCTTTTTCTCCATAACTATCAGCCAATCAAGTTTCAAGTGCGATGCATTGCGTATCTGACGGTTCTCAGCAACCGCAAATCGCGCATTAATTTCCCCTGCACCACCTCCCCCCCCCCCCAACAATTAGTGCGTGTGACAATTATATTTCAGTTTGCACCCCTCTGAGGTGGACAATTCAGAGGCACACAAGCCTTCAGGGTCAGGGAGCCAGGCGGTCCCAGGGGAATTTGTGGTTAGACCCCTCTCTGGCAACTGTGGCCAAGCCGGTACTTCATAACAGTGCAAGTTCACGGCCAATACTCTTTGGGACCATCTTTAGCAGCTTCATCAGTGGCCTGAAGGTCAGAACTGGTGACCTTCAGTGATGATTACACTATATCAGATTCAGATTTATTTATTGCACGTGCAAAGTTCTAAGTAAGTTTATTATCCTGAGATTAGATTTCTAACATCTGCATCAGAACCTACAGTGAAATGGGGTGTGTGCATTAACAGCCAACTCGTCCAAGGATGTGCCGGGGGCTGCCCACAAGTGTTGACCTGCGTTGGTTTGTAGTAAACCCAGCACGGCGGCAGTTCTCTGTGGAACAACACAAAACCCAACAGGGCAATAACAGTTCCTCCCTCAACCTCACCCACGCACATACACCAGGACAGACATCTTTGCCTCTAATCTGCTACGGACTCACAGACATTCTTCCACTTCCTGAGGGGATTCTCCTCCCATCTTAACTGAATTTTGCAGGAGCACCATTGAGAACGTCCTGACAAGCTGTATCTCCATCTGGTATGGGAGCAATCGAGCATTGCCCCAGAAGTTCCTACAAAGGACTGTGAGAACGACTGAGAGAATCATAGGGGTTTCCTTACCATCCATAAGACACAGGAGCAGAATTACGCCATTCAGCCCATCAAGTCTGCTCTGCCAAACCATCATGGCTGATCCCGGATCCCACTCAACTCCACACACCTGCCTTCTCGCCCTATCCTTCAATGCCCTGAGCAATCAGGGATTTATCAACTTCCATTTTGAATATGTCCACAGACTTGGCCTCCACCGCAGTCTGTGGCAGAGCATTCCACAGATTTACTACTCTCTGGCTAGAAAAAATCCTCCTTTCCTCTGTTCTAAAAGGTCACCCCTCAATTTTGAGGCTGTGCGCTCCAGTTCTGGATACCCCCACCACAGGAAACATCCTCTCCTCATCCACCCTAATCCAGTCCTTTCAACATTTGGTAGGTTTCAGTGAGATTCCATGCTTTCTTCTAAATGTGGGGGCATTTATCTGGGGCACTGCAATCACAGGACCCTCAGTATTATTAAGGATCCCACCCATCCACCCAGCATCCTCTTTGACTTTCTACCGTCGGGCAGGAGACTCCGATGCATAAAGACAAGAATGGTCAGGATAGGAAACAGTTTCTTCCCCCAGGCCACTCGGCCCCTGAACTCACATTCAAAGCGTCACTGGTTAATCTGCTCTGCACCCCACAATATTTAATTTATGCACTTTGTTTATTTATCCCTAATTCGTTTGTAGATTTAATTCTCTCCTACATGCTATGATTGTTATGTGTACTACCCTGCTTTACACCCTGGTTTGGAGACGCACCTCGTTTGACAGTGTACGGTATATTTAATGACAATAAACTTGACCTGAAATGCTAATGGCACTTCTTACTGACCCTGGGGAGAAAGATGCTGGCTGTCCACTCGGTCTATACTCCCTGCCACATCACATTTAAAATGTCACCAGAAATTGTACTGTACCCTACAATATTTAATCTATGCACTTTAACTATGCATAATTCATTCGTAGATTTAATTCTAAGTTGTTGTGTGTTATGTGTACGACTGCTTTATGAGAAACGTTGTCCTGTTTGACAGTATACATGTGAATGACAACACACTGGACATGACTTCCCCAAAGACTCACAGACTCAGGGCTCAACTTCTGTTCCACCCTCAGCCCCTGAGAGACAACACTGAGGCAGGGGCAGATAAGGAGTAGGAGTGTAAGGCAGTGGTATCTCCAAGTTCGCCACCGTCAGCATCCGGGGTGGGAAGCCGAGGGAAGTGAGGCTTTATGAACACCCCTGCAAGTCGCACACCATCCTCACTGGCGGAAATCTACCAGAAAGACCGCAGCAGTCCAAGGAGGTGCTGAGACTGTCCGTCCGTCCGTCCCTTCCTCCCTCCCCCTCTCACAGACACACACACACACAGTCCTTTCTCGCACAGGTACAGATACACGAACGTGCAGAGTGAGTGAAAATACACCCAGCCTTGTTACACACACACACAGAGTCAATCAGGGATACACAGTCCCCTGTCTCTTTCAGAACACACTCACAGTAATTCTTTCTCTTTCGCAAACATTCCAGCAGTGTTTTCTCTGTTTCTGCTCTATCATTTATGGTCTCAGCGGGCTTGGGAGACAGGAGCTGCCCGTGGTGATGAGGTGATGGAAGGCAGATGTTCAGAGAATCCTCACGTCCACTAGAGGTCTCTTCCCTGTCATGGGAAGCCCAGCCCATGGGCTCAGCTTTCAACTGGAGCCCAGAGAAAGGAGGCCATTCGGCCCCTTTTGGCCTGTCACCTGGAGATAGCAGTGTGAGACCCCCCCCCCCCACCCCCGACCACGTGGGTTTCCTTGCGCGTGTTCCAAAGATGTACGGTGCGAGTCAGGGTTGGTGAGTTGTGGGCGTGGTACGTTGGCTCTGGAAGCATTGCGGGCTGCCCCCAGCACATCCTCAGACTGTGCTGATGCAAAAAGACTGTATCTTTCAGTTGTCATGTGGTAAATAAAACTAATTCAAGTTAACACCTCCTTACCAATCGGCCAGTCCCAGTAATCCCAGGTTGGCAGTGGTGGCGTCAGAATTGAGAGAGGCCGACTGCTGGGCCACCATGGGCGATGCTGGCATTGAGTGAGAGGGCAGCTTCGTTGACCTTCTGTGTTGTGTGTGTGCTTTCAATCCGCCCCTGCTCCATTCTAGAGCCCACTCCACATCCGTCAGGCCCCTCGGGATAGCAGCTGCCTGCTCCCTCTATCCGTCCACTCCGTGCTCCCGAGATTTCCACCACACTACCTGCGTCTTCGGCTCCCTCAGCACGGAAGCAGACCCTTCAGCCCATCTAGTCTGTGCCAGACCACTTCAACTACCTGCTCCCACAGACTTACTGGGATCTGCGCTAAAGCCTTGGAATTCTTCATTACATCTTGGTTTATCTCGGCTAAATCTTAGGAAGGCAGGTTTCAACTTTGCAACAGCTGATGCCTCATTAGGCTGAGCTGTCTCGTGTCTTATTGGCACAGTGACCCAATGCTTAGAACGACTGCCCCATGTCTGCAGAGGCCCCAGTTCAATCCTCATCTCCAGCGCTGTGAGTGCGAGAGTCTGTCTGAGTGTGTGTGTGTGAGAGAGTGTATGTGTGTATGTGAGAGAGTGTGTGTGTGTGAGCGAGAGTGTGTGTGTGTGAGAGAGTGTGTGTGTGTGTGTGTGTGTGTGAGAGAGTGTATGTGTGTGTGTGTGAGTGAGACAGAGAGACAGCATGTGTGAGTGAGAGAGACTGTGATTGTGTGAGAGAGAGACAGTATGCATGTGTGTGTGAATGAGAGTGTGTGTGTGTGTGTGAGAGAATGAGTGTGTGTGTGAATGAGTGTGTGTGTGTGAGCCTGTGTGTATGCTTGTGTGTGTGTGTGTGTGTGTGAATGAGACTGTGTGTGTGAGCCTGTGTGTGTGTGTGTGTGTGTGTGGGTGTGTGAGCCTGTGTGTGTGAGAGAGAGTGTGTGTGTGTGTGAGAATGAGAGTGTGTGTGAGTGAGAGAGTGTGTGTGTGCGCCCCTTGTCTGGACACAGCCTTCTCTCTCTTACTGAGATTCTGGTTTTCCCTGCACGTCTGGTTTCCTTCCACATCCTGAGTTAATTAATTAGCCAGTGTGAAATGTCAAATTTCACACCCCCTCCCTTACACACACACACACACACACACACATACACACTCTCATTCACACACACACACACACACATACACACTCTCATTCACACACACACACTCTCATTCACACACACACACACATACACACTCTCATTCACACACACACCCTCCCTAACACACACACCTGGGATGTGAGATGGTTCTGAGCCAGCTCTGACTCAATGGGCCAAATGGCTACACAGAGATGTTCACTGGTTGTCTGTCACTGTCACCCCTAAAACCTCTCCTGTCCAGAACGGGGAGGGGGAGGGGGAGGGAAGCGCCGTCCTCGATCCATCCCAGTCCTCATGGGGGGAGGTGTTCCTGAGGCACCATCGGGTAGACGTTTCTGTGACTTAGTCACAGCACTAGTGAAAGCTGTCCAAATGTACCTTCCGGTCAGGGGAGGGGAACCTGCAGACGGCAGTTGTTCTTCCGCCCAGACGATTAGAGAGGGAGGTGGAATGGGGAGAGGGGGAGGTCGTGGAGGGAGGGATGAGAGTGAGAGTGCTGCGAGGAGATTTCTGTTACGGGGAGAGGGTGGCCAGACTCGGTCTGCTTTCTCGGAAGTGGAAGAGGCTGAGTGCTGAGTGGTTTGAGGCATATGCAGGTTACATAAAGTCCTGGGTAGATTCAGGAGGATCTATCTCATACAGTGCTGAGATTCTCACCGCCTGCTGTTACACAGACCGGACCTGGAGCATTGGAATGGGTTTGTTACTCTCACGTGCGCCGAGATACAGTGAAAAGTTTATCGTACAGATCAAATGGTTACACAGGTAAGGCTGAGCCTGGCAGCATGTTCTTTCAGGCTTCTGTATCTTCTGCCCGACGGGAGGGGAGCAGAGAGGGGAGTCTTTGATTAAACTGGCTGATTTACGGAGGCACAAGTGTAGTTAGAGTCCGTGGAGGAGAGCCTGGTTCCTGTGACGTCCTGAACTGTTCACCGCACCAAAGGAAGCTGAAAGGTAGCAGATCCCACGGAGATGCGACAAGGGAGATATGCTTCCACCAGCCAGAGAGCATCAGGCGAGAGGTCAGACTTACGAGGAAAGGGTCTGGTCGCTTAAAATTGCGGGGGGAGGGGAGGCACCTCTTCTCGTAGATCTTGGGATCCTCTGCCCTGGAGGTGGTGGAAGCTGGTGTTTAAAGGGGGGAAAGTCGGGATGCTGAGACCAGGTGCGGATGAGCTAATGAGCCTGGGGCAGATCAGCCATAATCGTGTTGAATGCCAGGCTTGAGGGCCCCCACTTGTTCCTGTTTTATTCTGATCGAAGGTGGGAAGGGGGCAGTGGGAGGTGGAAAGCTTGAACAACAGAACCCCCAAAGCCCCCTCTCCCACCAGCAAAGCAACAACCCTCCCTCTCCCCCACCCATTTCAGCATCCACCATAGAGAGGCCATGATCTGCAGCCAACAAAACCTGCTCTTTACCGGAGAGTTTGACAAGCCACGGGCTCTCTCTCTCCCTCACTAACAAGGGACAGAGTCCCCCTGTAATATTCTATTAAACTCCCAACAGTGTTCAAATATCCTGTCCAATAAGTGGTTTGACTGCTTCTAACACTTCCTTAGTACGTACCGCCCCTACAAAACACTAGTTAACCACACTTGGAGTACTGTGTTCAGCTTTGGTCACCACATTGGCTTGGAGACGCTGCCGAGGAATTCCATGGATTTGAGGACGTTAGTTATGGGGAGAGGGTTGGCAGGGACTATTTTCCCTCAAGCGAAGGAGGCAGAGGGCTGAGGAGTATTGATAAGGTAGATAGTCAGAATCTTTTTCCCTTCGTGTGCAGTGTCATGTGACGTGGGTAATCATGACCGTGATCGTTCTTGGCAAATTTTTCACTCTGGGCAGTGTTTACCTGATGGGTGACCCCCAGCCATTATCAGGGCTCTTTGGAGGTTGTCTGCCTGGTGTCAGTGGTCGCATAATCAGGAACTTGTGATATGCTCATACAACCATTCACCAGCTGAGACCCTGATTGGGGAGGGCAGGGGGTGAAGCTAAGCAGGGGCTACACCTTACCCAAAGGAAAGCTGTAGGCCAGCAGAGGAGAAGGAGCACCTCACACCACCCTTCACCCTTTCCCCTCGTTGGGGATCTTGAGGGGAAGGGTTCTCTTTTGCGTAGAGGGGGTGATATCTGGGATGTGCTCCCAGGAGGAGAGGTGGAACCAGATCAAAGCGTGCGTTGCAGAGATGTTTGAACAGACACTTGGCAGTGTGTAGATATGATGCTGGTGCAGGTAAATCAGATTATTTCAAAGTACGTATGCCTACTGCCCGTTTCACCGCTGGCGTTCCGGGCAGCCATGAGGGTCCTCCATCTCAGGGTTTCCTCCGTCATGTCAGTGGCATCCTCTCGGTTTTCACTGCTGTCAGCCACACAGTCCCGGGTGGAGACTCAGGAATACCGTCGCACTCGGCTGGAGAAGGACGCTTCATTGTTTCTGTAACAGTTTTGTTTGACCAGTTGGGGTTGTTGGCCCTGAGCTGAACCCCCGAACCCGGTGGGCCACTCTCAGTCTGGCCTCTGCTCTCTGGCCTGTTTGGCATGGGTGACCCTACCAAGATCCAGAGCACAAGGACAAAGCACAGGACTCTGGCCAACATGGCTCTCGGGGCCATTGAGGCACACAAGCCTCCAGACCCATCGACAAGTCTGTGGTCCTTTGGGAGGAAAAGAACAGATATGTCACCATATATCACCCTGAGGTTCATGTCCTTGCAGGCACTCACAACAAATACAAAGAAACAGCAGTATAGTGAAATGTATGCACAAACAGATAATGCATAGGAAGACAAACTATGCAATTAAAAAAAAACAAATAATATTTTAAAAGAATAGTGCTGGATCTGTAAATAAGTAAAATAAACCTTTTTCCAAAATTAACTCAGCTCCATTGAAGAAATCCCCTTTTCTCGTTAACCTGCGGTCTCTTTCCCAAACTCAGTCGATTCGAAAAGCTGTCCCTTCAGCACAATCGACAACTTTTAGAAATTTTTTTTCCCTTCGGTGAGCAGGGAAGTCAAAAGCCTTTGGTGATCTCTTGCCTTTGCAAAACACAGTCTCACAAAGTGCAAGCTGATTAGCACCGACCCCTGTGGTATGTCCACTCCTGCCCAGCCAATGAGTTGGCCCATCTGGCCCCTCCCCCATTTAATAAGTCAGTACAGTTAACACCCCAGGCTGGTGGTGGCAGGAGGGGTTTCTCAGTCGTTGGAGCAGTCACCCATTTTAAATGAGAAAAGTCTCCCTCTCAGGTGGTGGCAGGTATCCGGAGCCCCCTCCCTCAAAGGCCACGAATGAATCAGAGCAGCACACACAAAATGCTGGCGGAACACAGCAGGCCAAGCAGCATCTATAGGGAGAAGCTCAGTCGACATTAACAACAACACACACAAAATGCTGGTGGAACACAGCAGGCCAAGCAGCATCTATAGGGAGAAGCTCAGTCGACATTTCGGGCGGAGACCCTGACAAATCAGAATCAGAAACGAGTTTATTATCGCCCAGATGTTTCATGAGATCGTTCCTTGCGGCTGCAGTGCAAGACATTAAAAAGTTACTGTGTTACGTTAAAAATGAATTCTGCTGAAGTGGAACAGTGAGGCCATTCCCGTGGGTTCATGGACCATTCAGAAACCTGATGGTGGAAGGGAAGAAGCTGGTTTAAAACTCCGAGCAGGCTCCTGTACCTCCTCCTTGACGATAGTAATGAGAGGGAATGTCCCAGATGCAGAAGCTCCTTAGCAACAGACGCTGCCTCCCCGAGGCAGCATCATTTGAAGATGACCACAATGGTGCGGAGCTGACCGAGTCTCTGATCCTCTTCATTCCCTTCTGATTCTGTGAGCTGGAAACTCCATAACAGGCAGTGATGCTCTCCATGGTCCATTCGTTCGTTATGTCACCTCTTTCTGTGACCATGATTGCTCTTGGCAAATTACTCTACAAAAGTGGTTTGCCCTTGTCTTCTCCTGGACAGTGTGTTTACAAAACGGGTGACCGCCAGCCATCATCAATACTGTTCAGAGATTGTCTGCCTGGTGTCACTGGTCGCATACCCAGGACCTGTGATATGCATCAGCTTCACGTTACCCTGATCGGCGGGGCTGCACCTCGCCCAAGGGTGACCTGCAAGGCTAGCAGAGGAAATGGTGGCATCTGTTAGTCTTGCCAGACCATGGATCTGCACTTGGAATAGTTTCCAGGGCGCAGGCCTGGGCAAGGTTGTATGGAAGACCGGCAGTTGCCCAAGCAGCTAGTCTCCACGCCACCGATGTTGTCCAAGGGAAGGGCAAGGCCTGATACAGCTTGGCACCAGTGTCGTCGCAGGAGTTGCCAGAGCGAGACTGAAGGCAACGTCGGACTGCCTTAGGGACTCCAGCTCCGGATTTGTCCTCAGGGTTTACTCCCGAAGCCTTTCCCATGAGTGGGTATGGCCTCAAGGCAGCGGAGGTTTGAAATCAGAGTTTTCCCTCTCGTAGATGGACTGCCTTCCCAGGCTGAAGAGCTCCATCTACCCGGGGGAAGGAGTGCCTTAAATCTGCTTTGGTAGAGATGTATCCCCACTCCTTCACCCATCTGTACCCCTCCTCGGTACACCTGTAGAAATTTGCTG
This sequence comes from Hypanus sabinus, assembly GCF_030144855.1. NCBI lineage: Eukaryota > Metazoa > Chordata > Chondrichthyes > Myliobatiformes > Dasyatidae > Hypanus > Hypanus sabinus. Next base: position 17,883,493 of record NC_082731.1, read on the forward strand.
GAGTCTTTGGTAAGGCCAAGGGAGACAGATTCTTAATACGTGGTGGGAGGGGGTAGTTGAAGATCATTGGGACTGGCTGGGAATGCCAGGTACCAAGAGGGGTGGGACAGTTTGGGTTTGAGTTCCTTGGAGTTCAGAAAAGTGACAGGTGACATTATTCAAACACACAAGGTCCCGTGCAGTCGGATGCAGAGCTGTCTCCACTAGTGGGGGGGGGGGGGTCCCAAACAAGGCAACACATACAACACGCTGGAGGAGATCAGCAGGTCGGGCAGCATCCGTGGAAACGAACAGTCAACGTTTCGGGCCGAGACCCTTCGTCAGGACTGAAGAGGGAGGGGGCAGGGGCCCTATAAAGAAGGTAGGGGGAAGGTGGGAAGGAGAAGGCTGGTGGGTGTCAGGTGAAAAACCAGTAAGGGGAAAGATCAAGGGGTGGGGGAGGGGATAGGCAGGAAAGGTGAAGAAGGAATCTAAGGGGAAAGCACTACGGGTAGTAGACGAAGGCCAAATCTTGAGAGAGGTGTTAGGCAGCTGGAAGAGGAGGCAGAGTGAAACTGGGATGGGGGAAGGGAGAGTGTGGGAATTACCGGAAGCTGGAGAATTCAGTGTTTGTGACGAGGGGCTGGAGACTACCCAGACGATATATGAGGTGTTGCTCCTCCAACCTGAGTTTGGCCTCATCACGGTAGTAGAGGAGGCCATGTATGGACATACCCGAATGGGAATGTGAAGCAGAGTTGAATTGGATGGCAACCGGGAGATCCCGTCTGTAGTGGCGGATGGAGCAGAGGTTCTCGACGAAGCTACCTGACGAAGCTCATCTGTGTTGAGTCTCGCCGATGCTACCTGACCTGCTGAGTTCCTCCAGCTTGTTGTACGTGTTGCTTGACCCCAGCATCTGCAGTGTACTCTGTGTTCCCAAACAAAGGAACAGGGCTGCAAAATAAGGAGTTGGTCATTTGACTCTGAGGTGGTGGATCCCTGGAACTCCCTGCCCCTGAGGGTGATGGAAGGCGGATCATTCAGAGGAGAGATGGGGTCTGAGGCAGATCAGCCACAATCGTGTCAAATGGCAGGACAGGCTTGAGCTTCATAACCTTTGGTAAATTGTCCCTCAGCACAGACACTGTTTTAACATGAGCAAAGTCAGCAGGCAGAAGCAGCTGGTAGATGTGATGAAAGGAGGCACACATCATACTGAAAGCCGTTCCAAGGAAGAGCTCGGCTCAAGCCAATGTTACATGACTTTCACATGCCAAAGCTCAAAGGAGAATCCTGCATTTACAATGTGTTTGTAATGCTTCTTTTGAATTACATATAACTTTCACATCTCCTTCTTTGCACCCATCCTTCAGAAACGGATGTTAAATCAGCATCGTCTGGTCTTTCAGTAACTATGATTCATAGTCACTGTGCAGAGCTGCATTTTAAATTTAATATACAGTCCATATTCAGATTTGAAGGTTGCCCTGTCCAGAAACTGCTCTAATACGTACACGTGTGCACACTCTATCAGACACACTCACTCTGTCTAAAGCACATAACACACTCGAATGCACAAGCACACTCAGAATCAGGTACACTATCACTGTTATGTGACATTAAATTTGTTGTTTGGTATCAGTGGTAAACTGCGAGACAAAGTCAGGATGCAGTGATAAGTTAATACGCACACCATGTCTGTCTGATTTTCTCTCCCACACACGCACACACTTACACTATTGCCTCATGCCCTGGTGTGGAAGCACCAATGCCCAGGAGCGGAAAGGTCCACCTGGGTAAAACCCTCCCCACCATTAATACTTCTATTGTTAGCATCCTTCATCAGAGACCCCCCCCCCCCACCACCATCCAGGCCATTCTCTCTTCTCGCTGCTATAACCGGGCAAGGTACATACACAAGCCTGAGGTGCCACACTGCCAGGTTATTACCCTGCAGCCATCAGAGCCCTGAGCTGCGGTGGATAAACCCAGTCACTGATCCTGCGACATACCCGCTTGCTCCGCTCATCTACTTTGTTCTACCCCTTGCTTGTCTATCAGCCTACTACAGTTTTTCATAAATTTGATCGACTTTTGTTCCTGCAGAGATGAATCTCAGGGTTATGTATAACATATACCGTATGGACTCTGATGTTTACTTGAAATGTTGAGCTCCCACTCTCACGTTGTCTCCCAAGCTGTTTCTCACACGCACGCACACACACACACACACACACTCGTGCTCTTTCACACACATACACACACTTGCACGCTCTCTCGCACAAGCTCACTCTCAAACACACATTCACTCTCCCTCCCTCTCGAACCCACCAGTGAGGACCCGGAGCGTTTGTGCCGTGGTCTCCCCGAGTGAACTCCTTTCAGCTCAGTGACACAAACAGCATCAGCCTTGTGCAATTTGCCGTGCTGGGGAAAAGGCAGTGTTTACAAGGCAGTTCCTGAGTCAGCTCCCACTGCCTTGTGTTATTCCGCTGTGTGCGTTGTTCTGCCAGGCGTGAGTCAGCGGGGCTGAGAGCCAGCAACCCCCCCCCCCCAACCTCCAGCTGGCCAAGGACTTCTCTGCATTGAAGGTGCAGGCTGCTCTGTAAACTTGCTGGAATCGTGATCAAGTCTCCGTATGGCACTGCATTGGATATCAGCGATGTATGTTTATGCTTGTCTTCTGCATGCCTGTGTGGTGTTTTTCATTTTGCAACCACATTTTCACTCTCTCCCCCCTCTGTCCCTCCTCTGAGTATCAGTCTGTCTCTTTCTTTCTGAGTCCCAGTCCCTATCTCTCTCTTTCTGCTTTTCTCTCTCTCTATCTGTCTCCCTCTGTTTCTCCCCAATTCCAACCCCCTCAGCGATACGGTCAGGTTTCTCAATGTGGGAGGAGCTAGTAGTAAATATAGAAGGGCAAGGTGGTGGGGGGTGGTGGAGAGAGAGAGAGAAACAGTGATATAAGAGATTGGAGCAGTAATCACCTCAGAGAGCAGCAAATCTCGACTGCGTAAACACTCTCCGCACAAGGACAGCCGGCAGGTTCTGATCAGCACCGGGTCGGGAGTAGGTAGTGAGAGAAAACTTGTCAAATATCTGGAACGCTCACCCACCAGCCCGCTCCCGATTCCTCTTTGATGTCTGACCTCTCTCTCTCGACCACTTCCCACCTGTCGCCTGTCCTCGCCGCTTGCACCTTGCCCGAGGTAGGGGCGAGCAACGTCTGAGGTCACGGCTGCCTGTCTCGGAGTTGGGCCGCTCTTTTGCCCCCCCTGGACGTTGATTTGGTTTGAGCTGTCCAGCCACCGAGCACGACCGCCTGCGAGCTGCTTTCAAACTTGCTCAGGTGGGGAGTGCTTTTTGCCGTAAACCTCTCGAGTCATCGCCCATCCATCCCCTTCTCTCGCAGACTGGACTAACTCCTGGTGGGCAAGATGGCAGAGGGGAGCCGACAGCGTAACCTGCCCCCGGCCAGCAAGGGGTCCGTGGACAAGTTGCCGGGCAGCGGGAAGAAGGAAGAAGCCGGAGTCTCCCTGAAGAAGGAGATCGGACTGGTCAGTGCCTGTGGGATCATTGTCGGTAAGTGTTGACAAGGGGCTCGATACTGAAATGCGAGAGTGAGTCAGTGTGTGTGGCCAAGGTTAGCAGCCCCCTCTCCCACCACCATCCACAGTCGGGTACTCCACTTCCCCAGGTCCCGGTGGGGCCTCGAGGGTCACTGGGAGAGGGACTGCAGTGACTGGGGTTGGGGGAGACATGGAGAGGGTGGGCACCAGGCTCTGGGTGTGAAGTGGACTGGGGTGGAGGCGAAGGGCTGGAGCGGTTGCAGTGAGGGAGGAGGGAGGCCCAGCAGTGGCAGGGTGATGGAATGGGGGAAGCGGGGCGTTGCAGAGGGGGCGGGGAGAAGAATGAGACGAGTCCAGCACTCTGGGCAGCTGGAGATCGGCGGGGTATTGCCAGTGATTACCACCCCAAAGGACCCATTGGGCTGACAGCACAGACTGCAAGGGGCAGCAAAGCCGGGAGGCTGGGTTTGAGGTGAACTCCCTCCTGTATCTATGTGCATGTCCCATTGCCCCCTCTCACACCACACACAATCCTAATGGAAAGTGGGATTGAATGGGAAGGGGTGGGGGGGTTCCTTTCTACCTCCCCTCGACCACCCCTCTGACCTACGTCCAGCCCTTCCACAATCTGTACACCTCCCAAATCCAGCACTGTGATGGCTCACCGTCTTGCCTGCTGCTACCCAGCCATCCTAAACTCCTTTCAAAAGACCCCCCTCCTCCGAGGTGTCTCAGGGCTAATTGTTCTGGTGAGGAACTTTGGGCACTACACAAAGGCAGGGTGTGTAGTTAACTAGAGTGACTCCGCCAGGACAATGAACAGCCAGTCAATCAGTAATCAGCCATGACCAAAGCGCAACTTTCAGAAGTAAGATCTAATTATCTGTAAATTAAATCTTCTGCTTTTGTCTGAACCTTGACTCACTGGATTGTTTGTTAATTGAATTTAATCATAGACAGGTGGGGTGGGGGGGGATGTGTTCACAGCTAGGGACCTTACCCCCCACCCTAACCATGCCCAACCCTGCAGACCTTTGACTATCTCCTCACAAGAAGTTCCTCGAGGATATGATGCCATCGTGGGAAAGAACGGGAGAGCTGGGGTCTATTGGGAAGCTCAAAGTAAACTGAGCATCAAAGTGCACATGTACAACCCTGAGATCCAATTCCAAGAGGACCTACTCAATAAATCCAAAATAAAATTGATGAAAGACCGCAACAACCTGGGCATTCAACCAGTGTGCAAACAGCAATCTGCGCAGATACAGGAAGAAAGAAATAATAATAATGAATAAATAAACAATAAATATGGCAAACATGATATGGAGAGCCTTTGAGGATGAGGTTCCATTGAGGTGTGTGTACGGGAGTGAATGGGAAGGGGTAGGGTCTGTTGGGATTGTGTGCGGAAGTGAATGGGAAGGGGAAGGGTCTGTTGGGATTGTGTACGGAAGTGAATGGGAAGGGGTGTGGTTTGTTGGGATTGTGTACGTTACGAGTGAATGGGAAGGGGTAGGGTCTGTTGGGATTGTGTACGGAAGTGAATGGGAAGGGGCGGGGACTATTGAGATTGTGTGTGGTGGGAGTGAATGGGAAGGGGTGGGGTCTGTTGGGATTGTGTGCGGAGGGAGTGAATGGGAAGGGGTGGGGTCTGTTGGGATTGTGTACGGAAGTGAATGGAAAGGGGTAGGGTCTGTTGGGATTGTGTGCGGAGGGAGTGAATGGGAAGGGGTGGGGTCTGTTGGGATTGTGTACGGTGGGAGTGAATGGGAAGGGGTAGGGTCTGTTGGGATTGTGTGCGGAGGGAGTGAATGGGAAGGGGTAGGGTCTGTTGGGATTGTGTGTGGCAAGAGTGAATGGGAAGGGGTGGGGACTATTGGGATTGTGTGTGGCGGGAGTGAATGGGAAGGGGTGTGGTTTGTTGGGATTGTGTACAGTGGGAGTGAATGGGAAGGGGTGGGGTCTGTTGGGATTGTGTGCGGAAGTGAATGGGAAGGGGAAGGGTCTGTTGGGATTGTGTACGGAAGTGAATGGGAAGGGGTGTGGTTTGTTGGGATTGTGTACGTTACGAGTGAATGGGAAGGGGTAGGGTCTGTTGGGATTGTGTACGGAAGTGAATGGGAAGGGGCGGGGACTATTGAGATTGTGTGTGGTGGGAGTGAATGGGAAGGGGTGGGGTCTGTTGGGATTGTGTGCGGAGGGAGTGAATGGGAAGGGGTGGGGTCTGTTGGGATTGTGTACGGAAGTGAATGGAAAGGGGTAGGGTCTGTTGGGATTGTGTGCGGAGGGAGTGAATGGGAAGGGGTGGGGTCTGTTGGGATTGTGTACGGTGGGAGTGAATGGGAAGGGGTAGGGTCTGTTGGGATTGTGTGCGGAGGGAGTGAATGGGAAGGGGTAGGGTCTGTTGGGATTGTGTGTGGCAAGAGTGAATGGGAAGGGGTGGGGACTATTGGGATTGTGTGTGGCGGGAGTGAATGGGAAGGGGTGTGGTTTGTTGGGATTGTGTACAGTGGGAGTGAATGGGAAGGGGTGGGGTCTGTTGGGATTGTGTGTGGCAGGAGTGAATGGGAAGGGGTAGGGTCTGTTGGGATTGTGTGTGGCAGGAGTGAATGGGAAGGGGTGGGGACTGTTGGGATTGTGTGTGGCAAGAGTGAATGGGAAGGGGTGTGGTTTGTTGGGATTGTGTACAGTGGGAGTGAATGGGAAGGGGTGGGGTCTGTTGGGATTGTGTGTGGCAGGAGTGAATGGGAAGGGGTAGGGTCTGTTGGGATTGTGTGTGGCAGGAGTGAATGGGAAGGGGTGGGGACTATTGGGATTGTGTGTGGCGGGAGTGAATGGGAAGGGGTGTGGTCTGTTGGGATTTTGTACGGTGGGAGTGAATGGGAAGGGGTGTGGTTTGTTGGGATTGTGTACGTTACGAGTGAATGGGAAGGGGTAGGGTCTGTTGGGATTTTGTACGGTGGGAGTGAATGGGAAGGGGTAGGTTCTGTTGGGATTTTGTACGGTGGGAGTGAATGGGAAGGGGTCCCAGGGCAATCCCTGATTGCCTCTGGCTTGCTGGGTGTAAACTGAGGCTCATCATGATAGGAGACAGCTCACATGGAAGAGTAATAACAGGGACCACCAGTGCAGTTTCAATCGGGGTTGTCTGCAGGGGAGGGCTGGAGATGCGGCAGAATGATGGTCAGTGGTGATGGGGATGGTGTCGAGCCTGTGCCTTCTCTGGTGCCTCACTCGCACCACCTTCTGGGGCTCAGTGCCAGTCAGTGGCCTGTATTGTCTCTCTGAATGCACAAAGCCAACAAGCTGCCTTTAATACTCCCTTCAGCGCACAGAAATGTCCCACACACGATCCAGATCAAACTGCAGAGTTCGAAAGGTTAAAAAGTTGGCCAATCTCTATGATCTAGTTTTGATCATAGAGAGCCAGGGAGGGGGAGAAGAAGAAAGAAATAGAGAAGCAGATAGAGATAGAAAAACAGATGGAAAGAAACACAGAAAGGAAAAGAGAGAGAGGACGAGCGAGATGGTGAGAGAGACAGACAGAGAAAAGCACACACACACATAACGATTCAGAGACAGAAGAGAGTATGGACACAGAGGTTTGGGCATGGGTGGGGTTTAAAATAAAGGCACCATCCCAAAGGCCTGTGTTCGTTGGGTTAGTTACGTAGTCTGGCATGGATCCCAGCCTTGTTAACCACTTGCTGGGGGATCGGGGTGTTAGGTCAGCCCCGACAGACAGCCCAAAGGCCGTGGGGACGTGAGGACGAATGGGATGCATTGCATGTCCTCCTCGAGAAAACACTAGAGCAGAGACACACACAGCGGCATAGGCCCCGGTTCAGTCCCACCCACTGTCGTTGTGCATGCATGTGTGTGAAAAATCTGCACCCTTGTCCAGTGACCCGGGGGGTTTTCTCCATTTACCTCCCACGTTCCAGAGATGTGTGGACCAGTGAAATAATCAGCTATTGTGAATTGCCCCCACTCGCCTCCCCAGTGTGGTGGATTGGTGTGGTTGGGGGCCAGTATGCAGTCTGTGGGCTGAAGGGCCTGCCCCCATGGCAGATGCCTCTATAACTGGCCCTCTTTCTACCTTAGTGAGGCTTCCCATTACCGAGAGACAGAGAGAGGGGTAGAGTGGAGGGGGGAAGAGAGATAGAAGAGATTGGTGGGGTGAGAGAGGGGGTGGAGGTGGGGACGGAGGGAGAAAGAGAGAGAGGTGGAGAGAGGGGTGATGAGAGGGAGAGAGAGGGGTTAGAAAGGGAGGGAGAGAAGGTTGATGTAAAGAGAGGGAGGAGGAGAGAGAGAAGGAGTAGGGGTGGGAAGGAGAGAGAGAGATGGGGTAAAGTGGAAAGAGAGTGGATAGTGGGATGGAGGAATGAAAGAAAGAGAGGAAGCATCCGGCACTTTGGGGCTCCCACAGAATTGACCCAGCGCTAACCCTAAAGATACCCCCCTCCCCATCCCCAATTCCTCTGCCCTCATGCCCGCCTCCAGGAGGGCTGCCGAGGATCAGGGCTGTCGGATTAACCCGTCTCCCTGCCCTTGTCACTTTATCTGAGAAGGAGCTACATGAATCAGTCTCTCTGTTCTCCCTCAGAACGCCACTTCAGATAAATTTTAATCTCGTTATGTCAAGCTTTGAGGAGATTACTCAGCACATGACCACTTCACCCTCGCAACAATTCCCTGCGCCCGCCGTGGTTCAGCTGTGCCTCCTCTCCACCCTTGCGCCGGCATATCCCCTGCCCCACTCTCTCTTCCACCTCGCCCTCACCCCTCAGCCTCCCTTTGCTCCTCATCCATCTCTCCTCCCTTTCTTCAACCTATCAACCCCTTCTCCCCCTCCTGATCTTTCCCTTTTTCACCCCATCCTCTCCCTCTCTACCTTTCTCTCTCCCCACAGTCTAACTCCTTCTTTCACTCTCCCTTTCCCTCTTGCACACTCCCCCCTTCTCCCACTTTATCTCCCTCTCTCTGCCTACTAAACCCTGCCCCCTCACACCTCCTTTTCAATTCCCACTTCTCCTGTCCCTCTCCCTCTCCCTCGCCTCTTCTCCCTCTCTGTTTCCTCAGCACTGTTTCCTCAACCACACTGTCCCACTTTTACTTCTGGCCTCAGCTTCCCCTTTGAGCCCTGTGGCGTGCGTTAGCTTCGATCCTGCAGGCTCAGCTGTCATCTGGCAGTCACCAGACCCATGAGAGTGTGTATCCTTGCCCCCCCCACGCAGTCTAACCACAACACCCCTGCCCCCCCCCCAGTCGATCAGCAGGAAGGATGATCACACTCCCTCCATCAGTAGCAGGTCAGCGTCGCAGTTAGGGACAAGTAAACACTGGGTTTATTTCTGGCAGTCGGTGTTCCACTCAGCCACGGGACAAACAACAGCACAGGAGATAATGTGACACTGAAAAACGGCAAGCTGCTCGACAACTGAAGCAGAGGGTGCTTCTGGGCTCCCCCTCCCTCCACAGGTGCTGCCTGACCCAGGGCCAGAGCTTTCTCCCTTCTCTCACCGCTGGCAGTGATTCGATTATCGCTCAGCCTCAAATTCAAAGTCAGGTTTATCGAGAGGCGCCCGCGTCTGCTCAGGCGTAACGAGAAACTTAATCGCGGCAACACCACAGGAACTTTGCCTCAGGAAAGCAGCAATCGTTAGAAAAATGTTGATTAAACATGCAAGGAAAACGTCCTCAGTCGTGCAGAGTGCTCACAGTGTTGCTGTACTGAGGGAGTGACTCGGGTTGGGTCAAGAGCGAGCGGTTGAAGTGAAGTAGCTGTTCCTGAACCAGGTGGTGTGGGACTTCAGGCTTCTGTACCTCCTGCCCAATGGCACAGCCCGGGTGGTGCGGATCTGCTGTGCAGGAAAGAGCATTATCGGTTGTCAGGGACCCCCACCACCCACCACGTGCTCTCATCCCGCCGCTACCATCATCAGGAAAAAGGTGCAGGAGCCCCAGGACCCACACCACCAGGTTCAGCAATAGTTATTACCCCTCAGCCATCAGGCTCCTGAACCAGTGTGGATAACTTCACTCACCCCAACACTGACCCAATTCCACACCCACACCACCAGGTTCAGCAACAGTTATTACCCCTCAGCCATCAGGCTCCTGAACCAGTGTGGATAACTTCACTCACCCCAACACTGACCCAATTCCACACCTACACCACCAGGTTCAGCAACAGTTATTACCCCTCAGCCATCAACTCTGAACCGATTCCACAACCTAAGGACTCGCTTCCTAGGTCTCTTAATCTCATGTCCTCGTTATCTATTGCCTCTTTATTTATTATTGCTATTTTTGTATTTTTGATTTGTTGGTCTTTGCACGTTAGCTGTTTCCCTGTCTCATGTGCAGTTTTTTATTGATTATATTGTGTTATTCATGCCAGACAATGAACCTCAGGGTGACATAAATGTACTTTGATAATAAATTTACTGTGAACTTTGGTAGACGTTGCCTCGTAGTTACAGGTGATGGAGGGGAGGGATGCACTCACGACTCGCTGCAGCTTCTGACAGCACGGCACGTTGGAATTGCCGGATTGTATCGGGAAGCGTTTATTGTCACGAATGCCAGTGTGCAGTGAAACTCCTTGTTGTGGAGCTGACGGAGGGAGCTGGCGATAATAAACAGCGATGAGCACCAGAGCAACAGTTCAAAGTCCAGTGGTGATTGTAGTAATGCAGAGAGAAACGCTGATGTGACACTAAGTGAGAAATGAGGAACTAGGAGCCCGAGGATGTGGCAACTCCACCGGGGGGGTGGGGGGGGGAACCAATGATAGGATGGGGAAGACACTGGGCCTGACTGGCGTCTCCACTCCGAGATCAGTCGGGGCACTTGAAGGGTTGTTGGGAAGGTTGAGACGGGTTTGGACTGGGTTTCCCGATCACAGCAGGTTTAGGCAGGGGGAGGGGGTTGGCAGATAGTTTGAGGGCCAGAGTCGAGGTGGATGTAGCTGGAAATGCCCCTTGCAGAATTCACGTGGGGTGAATGACGTACACTGACGAAGGGTCTCGCCCTAAACGTCAACTGTTTATTCCCCCTCCGTAGAGGCTGAGTTCCGCCAGCGTTTTGAGTCTGCGAGGGTAAACAGTGAGGATTGGCGACTCGGTGGCTGCGGGGAGGGGAAGAGGGATGTGGAGGGGCAACATGCGGGGCTGTTGGAAAGCTGGGAATGGAGCCAGCACAGACCTGAGGGGTCAAACCTCCTCCTGGGGAGCAAGGTGGGAGAAGGGCAATGAAATGAGGGTGGGAGAGTGATTGGCGGCTGGGGCAATGTAACTGTGGGGGTGGGGGGGTCCTGGGTCAGAATACTGAACCGACGTCCTATCTCTGAAGCAGAAACTGAACGATCCCACAATCTGCCCCATTGTTCTTGCATCCCCTTTTCACTGCCCTTCTCCCTCTCTGCCCCCTGCCGTTCTTCCCTGCCTCCCTTCTGATCCCCACCCCATCACTCACTCTCGCCTCCTCCTCTCTCTCCCCACAGGGAACATCATCGGTTCGGGGATCTTCGTCTCCCCGAAGGGCGTGATGGAGAACGCTGGTTCGGTCGGCCTGGCCTTGATCGTCTGGATTATCACGGGCTTCATCACCGCCATCGGCGCGCTCTGCTACGCCGAGCTGGGAGTCACCATCCCGAAATCAGGCGGCGACTACTCTTACGTCAAGGATATCTTCGGCGGACTGGCAGGGTGAGGTGCTGGCGGTGTCCTCTCACCCCAGGGGCAGGGGACACACTCTCATCTTGAGACCATGGTGGGGGGGGGCACGGTTTGGGTTGCATCAGGCCCTCAGTGGTGGGGGGGAGGGTTTGTGGGTTGTATGCAGGACTTCTGGGTGGGGAGGTGGCCAGATTTCTCTCCACCGATTTGTCCCCTCTGCTTCCTGCCCTCCCTCTATACCTCTGCCTCTCTGCTTTCCGCTTTCTCTCCCTCCCCCACTCCTTTCCCTCTCCCCTCCTCTCCCTGCCCCCTCTCCCTATCAACCTCCCTTTCCCTCTGTTCTCATTCCTCTCCCCTCTCACTTTCCCCTTCTCCCCGCTCCCATTCTCTCCCTCTTCTCCCTTCACACACCGGCTGCTTTGGGGCGGGAGGTCCCGATTTCGAATCCAGCCAGCTCCCTTGCTTTTCCATCCGTGCTGGGTTGAGCGCCGAGCGAGCAACTCAACCTCGTAAAGAAAAGAAATCGCCTGCTACAGAAACATCAACAGCAAGGAGTTGATGACCTGTGCTCCCTCGTGAGTTGAAAGGCAATTTCTCTTCTTCCTTCACTTTCCCCCATCACCTACCCATCTACCCCTCCACCCTTCCCCTCTATCTTTCCCTTTCCCTTCCACACTCCCTCTTCTTCTGCCTATCTATTCCTCCTCTCCCTGCCCCTCCTCCCCATCAATCTCCCTTTCCCTCTGTTCTCATTACTTTCCCCTTCTTCCCCCTCCCTCCCCTTCTCTCCCCTCTTCTCCCTTCACTTTCCTCCATTACCTAACCATCTCCCTCTCCACCCCTCCCCAGCTACCCCTCTCCCCATCTTCCCCCATTCCTTTTCCTCTCCCTATCTATTTCTCCTCTTTCCCTCCCATCCCTCTCTTACTTTTCCTTTTTTCCCTTCTCTCTGGCTCTCCCCTTTTCTCCCCTTCTCCCTTGCCCTCTATCCCTTCCCACCATTTCCCTCTCCGCCCCTTCTACCTCTTCCCTCTCTCTCCTTCCTCTCAATCTCCCCTCACCAGTCCTACTCTCCTTGCCCCCACCTCTTCTCTCTCCCTCTCCCCAGTACAATGTTACAGGAGTCCGTGGCTGTCAGTTTACCTGCTGGTCTGTGTGTGTGGGTTTCAGGCCGGGGATTTGGGTTGGGATCAGATTTTCCAGTGGGGTGAGTGTCACGGGGCAGGACAGCCTCGCCTGCTCCCTTGGTGCTGGTCTGCCTAACCACTTCCCCCACCCTGCCTTGTGTGCAGCTTCCTGCGACTCTGGATTGCTGTGCTGGTCATCTACCCGACCAACCAGGCTGTCATCGCACTGACCTTCTCAAACTACGTCCTGTACCCGATCTTCCCCACCTGTCTGGCCCCCGAGCTGGGCCTTCGCTTGCTGGCTGCCGTTTGCCTCTGTAAGTACACGCCAGTCCCTCGTCAAGCTTGTGTGTCGCTTGGATTTCCAGCATCTGCAGGTTTTCTCTTGCTTGTGACAAGAAACATAAGGTTGTGATGGTAGGCGGTCTAAATTTTCCGCATGTTGACTGGGAATCCCACACTGTAAAAGGACTAGAGTTGGCTAAATGTGTTCAGGAAAGTTTCCTACACCGGTACATAGAAGTGCCAATGGGAGAACTTGCGATACTGGATCTGCTGTTAGGGAATGAGACAGGACACTTAGCACCCAGTGACCACAAAGCCATTAGTTCCGAGTTGGCAAGAGTGGGATGGGACGGGCTGTTATCTGGCAAAGGTTTTCGTCTGTAGAAATCTGCCAACGTCTTTGATGACATACCAAATCTCGTCAAACCTTTACCACGAGATGGTGTTCACCTTGAGAGATGTTGAAGGATCACAGCATGTGTTTCGGGCAGAGACCCTTCATCCTGACTTCCTCCAGCTCTTTGTGTGTGTTGCTCAAGATCTCCAGCACCTGCAGAATCTCTTGTGTGTGAGAGTTCATCTTTTAGTCCATGAGAGGTCAGTTCAAGAGTCTGGTAACAGTGGGACAGGCCCCGTCCTCTGTTCTGCTCGAGCTTCAGTATCTTCTGGGGAGGAGAGAAGGGTGGGACATGTCCTTTGCTGATTTCCCAGGGCAGTGGGAAATATCGATGGAGTCAGTACAGGGGTATCCGTGATGAGCTGAACCGTGTCCACAACTCTCTGCGGTTTCATCACAGTCAGTGGCAATAGCAGAACGTCGTCTTTCAGTTACGAAGCATGCAGGGTCACAAGTGCCTCATCGGGGTAGGCTGGGAGAGCTCTTGCACTTGAGAGGTCAGTTCAAGAGTGGGGTAGAAGCTGTCCTTAGGAGATGGGGCTTTCAGTATCTTCTCCCCAATGGGAGGAGGGGGGGAGAGGAGAGAATGACCGGGTTATCTTGCTGCCCGACCGAGTGTGGCCGGTGTAAACAGAGGGGACATTTGGTTAACGACCTCATCGTAGCGCCTTGTCGGTCAGCGGAAGGGTTTGGGTGTCGGGAGGTGGGTCACTCCCCACAGGATCTCCAGCCTCTGGACAGGGGTAGACAGAAGAGCTCAGTGTGGTCACGGATGGGCTGGTCGCTGCGTTCCCCGCGCTCAAGAGTGGTCAGCACTTCCTCCGGAAAACTGAGGCTGTCTGGTGCCTGAGGTGTGGTTGCTCGAGGCTGAGGTTGGTAGATAGCGGGATGCTCGGGAATGGAAACCTGGGGATCGAGTAGGGGAATGGTCAAGGTACAGAGCAGCTTGGGAAGGGGGAATGTGGCCGGGATCATGAACCCCTCTCTCCCATTCCCATTCTCTCCCCCTCCCCCCCTCCCTCCCTCCCTCCCTCTCGCACATAATCTCCGTGGGATTTCATGAGACCGGAGTCACCTCCCACTGACCCTCTGACCCTCACTCTACGCTGAGGTGGTAATCCCCTTGCTCACAGCCCAGCCCCAGTCACTGGCCCCTCTAATCTCTGCCGATCACTTCTTTCTCTGCCATATTTCCCTCTCATTGCCATCTCCTGGTTCATTTGCTCTCATTTAATGTGTTTATATTTTCTCTCCACCATTCGGACACTGACTATGTCTCCATCTCTCTCTGTTCCTCTTTTACACTTTCCCCTCCATTTTCTGTGAGTAAGCTTTATCTCTGTCTCCCCATTTTCAGTCCTCACCATGCGCTCTCTCCCTGTACGTCTCTGCCTTTCATTCATTTCATGCTTGTCGCTTTCCTTGCCTCTGCCTCTCTCTATATACAGTTGTCTACCTCTCCCGGTTCCTTCTCTCTGCCTGTCCATCTACGTCTCTCTTGTCACTTTCTTTCCATCTTCCATTCTTCTCTCACGCTCCCTCTCTCCCCCACCTTCTCTTGCTATCCCCCTCTCTCCGTTTCGCATTCCTGCCCCTCTCTCCAACCACGACAGGACAAGCCCCTCACCCCAGGAGCCTCTCTCATCTGGTGATCTGTCTCCATATTTACCTGTCCTTTCTTCGGCAAGTGGAGTAAAGCTGTGTACTGCAGACCGAGTGTGGTCTCCCTAGCACCCTGTACCATCCCGACAAAACGACCTCCTTTCTCACCTCGAGACCGTTTGCTATGAAGGCCGGGGCGAGGAGACTGAGCTGGTTGTGTCGTGGTTTCTCGCGCCCCCACAAACGACCAGGAGGCGCTGAAGATTCTTCAAGAAGTATTAAACTTTAATTTGCAAATCAAAGCTGAGACAGTCAGTGAGCTAGTCGCTGATTGCCCACCGATCCTTGTACACAGCATTCTTTATAGCAATCTCCTGGTTTAGTTGCATTAGCATATCCAATCGGTCTATAGTTGCGTATCACAAGTACATCCGCCACTATTGTTTCTACCCATTGACTTAATCACGTTCTAATCTACATCTCTTGGCTACCTCTCATTAACACACCATTGTCTTCTACATTCTTAATATTTCATTCTCCTACTAAATTGGGTACTTGCATAGCAAATAGCAAACTCAGACTACATAATTACCATATCTTAACACACATTGTCTTCTACATTCCTAAGATTTCATTCTCTAGCAAATAGCAAGTTGCAACTTTTATACTCCAATATATCCCCCCTTTGAGATCCAGAGGGTCTCACACAGAGAAAAGACTAAGAGTCTGCGCACAATAGCCCCAATAAACTCAAGCACTTATTCCCAAATCTCGGGTTAAACTATAATTTTCTGCGCCAAGACCTCAAAGTATTCTCTCTCTGTTACTCTGGGCCGTTGAGCCAAAAACCTGTCCCTTTCTTTGTACCTGAGACGGAAAAAACTCAGAAGCCCTTACAATCTACTCCCACACTGTCGTTTTGCTCTTGTTCATCCTGCAGGTGTTGTAGGCTGTAACGATACATTTTCGGTGTTTCTTTCTCCACTAAGCTTGCTTCAGTAATTGCCACGAGCATCGGAAATTGTTTGGTTGCAGCACGCTCTACGAAATTTGAGACAAGGAAGAAAACAGCACAGCACAAGCGCACAGCTCAACAATACACTACTGACAGTTATTGCCATTTTAGTCAGCTATGCTCCCCATCCTCCGAGTCTACTTTCTAACCAGTCAAATAACTGATGTCTGGACCCTGCATTCTGTCCGCATGCCTCGCACTGTGACAAGACAAAGTCCACTGAAGCCTGTAAATAAGGTGACCAAAAACCATCTTCTTTATTTTCTTTATCACTTCCCTTGCACAATGGTCAATCCCATGCGCTTCTGAAATCCAAATCGTCAGTGGAGGGGTGGGCGCTACCAACAAACCGTCTTCCATGCTCCACAAGCCTTCCGGGTTCTGCTTGGCCCCCCTTCGTCTCCACATTGTCTGTTCTGCCAGAGTTGCCTTACCTTGTATTTCAATTAGGTCCTCTACCTCAGGTTCTGGAGCTAGGCTTACCTGGGGGGGCAATGACAGCTGATGTACATCCAGACGCTTTTCTGGCTGCCTCGTCCGCAGCTTGATTTCCCTTTGTTATTACATCATTTCCCTTTTTATGTGCCTGGCATTTTACTATAGCCAATGCTTTAGGTTTCATCGTGGCTTTTATTAAGTCTAGAATTCGCTGACAATGTTGTCTGGGATCTCCACTACTTTTTTTTAAAACCTCTCTGTTTCCACACTGCCCCGGACAAATGGCACACTCGATGAGCATATGCCGAATCAGTCTAGATGTCTACTTTCTCACCTTCCATCATTTCACACGCAGCTGTCAGGGCTTTGATTTCCGCTAGTTGGGCAGAACACGGTTGGGGACAGGACTCCATCCTTATAATTTTATAGCTCGACTGATCCTGCTGTACTACTGAGAACCCTGCATGATTTCCATCATAATCCCTATAACAAGAGCCATCTACGAACAGAACCTTTTTATCTGCATCCTCTAGTGGTTCTGACCATAAATCTGCTCTCAATTTGGCCAATGCCATCGTCTTCCCTACACAATCATGGGGTTCTCCTTCATAGCCCAAAGGGACAAAATCGGCTATATTACTGGTAGTGCAGCTCTGTATGGTTATGTCTGGAAATGTCAATAGCATCTGATACGCTGCTATCCTGGCTGGCGTCAGCACAAATTTCCCTCTTTCCAGCAATTCTGCTGCTTTGTGGTGTGTGTACAGAGTCACAGGATAGCCCAGGGTTACAGATGATGCCTTTCCATATGCATAGTACAGCGCCGCCAATCCCTGATAACAGGGTGGATACCCCTGAGCCACCTCATCTAGTCTCGTACTGTAGTATGCTATCAGCTGCTTTGCTTTTCCTGTGCCTGTCCCTTGTGTTAGAACCGCTGTGACATAACCCTCTTGTTGGTTGGATATATACAAATGAAAAACCTTCTCGTAGTCAGGCAAAGCTAATGCTGGTGCTGACTGCAATTCCTGCTTGAAAGCTTGAAAGCGATCACTGCCTCTCCATTCCACTGTAAGCCGTTCTTCAAATTTGTATGTCCTGCTTCTTTCATTATCTTTCTCAAAGGTGCCACAATCTCAGCATATTCTCCTATCCAATCTGAGCTGTACCCTGCCATTCCCAAAAACATCATCATCATCATCTGATCTGGTGCTATCACCTTCACTCCCTTGGATATTACCCTGCCTAAGTATTCCACTTGCTGCGTGCAAAATTGCAGTTTCTTTTTGGATACTTTATGTCCTCCGTGCGCCAGTTTCTCTAACGGAGTTATAGTATCCTGCTCACACTGTTCCTTGCTGTGGGAGCAAATCAACAGGTCATCCACATACTGTAACAATGTACTTTCCAATGGTATGCCCTCTAGGTCTGCCTTCAACACCTGATTAAAAACGTGTGGTGAATGTTTAAATCCTTGCGGCATTCTGGTATAGGTATACTGAGCACCTCTGTAAGTAAATGCAAACAGATACTGACACTGGTCGGCTAGAGGAATGCTGAAGAAAGCCGAACACAAATCAATCACTGAAAAGTAACTTGCTTCTGGTGGAACATTAGTCAAATGTGTGTGGGTTGGGGACTACCGATGGCCGGTCCTCTACCACATCATTTACCGCTCACAAATCATGCACCAATCTCCACTTAGATTTATCTGCTTTTAAGACCGGCAGCAACGGGGTATTGCATGGACTGTTTGTTCTTTTAAGCACTCCTATTTCAAGCAACCCCTGCACTGTTGATGCTATTCCCTCTTCTGCTTCTGGTCTTAGAGGGTATTGTGATCTCCTGGGTGGAATTGCTCCCCTTTTCAGCCTTATTTCCACCTGACTAGCTGTTTTTATTTTCCCTACGTCCGTGTCATGGTGTGACCACAGAATAGACGGCAACTCATCTAACCTGTTATCTTTCTGCTGGCCTCTTTCCTTTCCCAGCAATGGCATGTGTGGTTGGGGAGTTATTTGGACCTCTCTCACTGTCCTTACCATATCTACACTTACCATTATTTTAATACAATTGTTGTCTTCTGATATCCACACCTCTGGCGTGATTTTCCTCCACACTGTTACGGTTTCAGCACACTTAACTAAGGGTCCTAAGTCTTTAGACTGATATTCCTTGTTTACCAACAACGTAATGTGGGGCGCAGCCTCCGGTATCCTGTACCATTTTTCTAAAAAGGTGTTCCACTTAACTTGTAAAGCTGCCCCTTGCTTTCCAGTTATCACAGCCTCCCCTTCCAGGCGCTGCTGGGTACATACCTCCAGGTGCCATTTCTCCCCTGTTCTGAGTCTCGTCAAAAATCACTGTACAGTGTAGCTCAGATTTGGGCATTACAGCCCTGGGTAATATAGGCTGCACGCCTTTTTCCATTTTTCCCAGGTTTCCTGAATCTGATATGCGATGTCTCCTATCCAAAAGACATTAGCCTTCTTGTCTTCTCGCACTATCAATTGAGCCCCTGCTCTTTCCACACTCAGCCCATTTCTGGTGCATTCTAATTTTAATTCCATTTTCAATAAGGCATCTCTGCCTAACAAATTAATCGGAGTTCCTTTAAATACTAGCACCGGCAAAACAATTCCTTTATTTCCCATTCTCAACGGCACTGGAGCCGTGCACTGTGTCAACTGCGTTTTCCCCGAGAACTCTACCGTCTTAATAAACTTTCCTGTCATGGGAAGGTGAAGGGCATACTGTGGCTGTACACAAGTATACGTGGCTCCAGTATCTATCACCATTGGTGTCAGTTGCCCTTCTAACATAACCTGAACAATGGGTTCCTCGTCTGCCTCCCTTGTTATCATTGGGTTATCATCCCTTCCCACTCGAGTTCTCGGGGCACCCCTAATACCTCGCATAGGGGTTCACAGGTCCACTTGGGCCTGTTGGGGGCTGGTCCTTGGCTAAACTTTAGTTCCCTTCTTATCGGTTCCTGCTGGTGTGTGACAGGCCATGGTGTAAACGGACAATCTCTTCTCATGTGATCTGGCTGATTACATCCCCAGCACAATCTCTCTACTTCTCTTTCCACCTGTTTCCTCACTGGTCCCCTCTGCCCATAGCTCCTCTGTCCCCCTCCTTGGGACTTCCAGTCCTGTCTGGGCTGTTTGAATTTAGTCTGTTCCTGATAGGGCATTTGTGGAAATGCTCCTCCAAAGACGTTGATTATTGGCTTGGGGTTTTCCGGCCCTTGTCTTACAGTATGATCAGTTCCTCCATATAGCGGTGCTTCATCCAGTTCGATGGCTGTACTCGGATCGGTGGTTGCTGGCAGCATCTTTTTGCTTTTCTCTTTTTCCTTCTTTTTGAGTTCTTCGAGCTGCATTTGTATTAACTTTCTTTGCACCTCTTCCTGCTACTCAGTCAACCTTCATTTGTCTTTCCGGTATTTCTCAACCGCATGGACTACATGGTCTCTAAATTCTTGTGGGGTCATTGACGTTAGCCCAACCACTTACTCCAGTTTCGATTTTATTTGCGGAGGCATTGCATCCAAAATGCTATGTCGGAACAGTGTGGTGATAAATAAGCTATTTTCCACATCTTGCTCAGTCTCCAGTCTCCACCTTTTCAACTGGTTTTCTACATAGGCTGCTGGGTTTTCAGTGTCTCCCAGTGGATTCCCTTTTAAGGCTTTGGGGTCCACTTTGGGTGGGTAAAGCTTCCTGAGGGCCTGCCATACCCTCTGCCTCACTCTGTCAAACCCGTCTCCATCAGTTCTCGGGTTGTTCGAGTTTACTATGCCAGCCATTTCCATCAGTTTGTTAAATTTGGAGGTTCCCATCAACCTTATCAACAGTGCCTTCAAATCTCCCATAGCCAATAATCGTCTCGCTGTTTCTTCTTCAAAGGCTCTAATCCATTTCCCTGCTCCTTCATGTAGATTGGGCAGAGTGTTTTTCAGCCCCTCTAGGTCCTGGGATCCCCAAGGGATGTACTGCACTTGTCCTGATCCTTTAACAACGGCATCATTCTTCCTCCTTCTTCCCACCTGCCCTGGCTCTCCTCCTCACCTGCCTCCCCATCTGTCTCAGGGTATGTCTTTACTGCCTCCCACACAAATGTCTCCGGGGTCCTCTTCTTCCCTCGGTCTCCCTGTGGAGTCCTTCCTTTCTGTCTTGATTCAATACTTGGTTGGCCCCTGGAGTATTTTTCGCATCTCCTCTGGCAATCCCCTCTCAGTAACTTATCTAGCTCTCTCTCTACTTCCGCAAGTCGCTCCCCTACTGCCTCCTTCTGCTCTTCTAGGCTTCTGCCTCCTACCTCTTCCCCACAAATTCTCGCATCCTCTCTCTCTCCACTTAACTCTTGCTCCTCCAATGAGTCACCTTCTCTTTCTTCCTGTCCGTGTCTGTACATCTGTGGCAGGGGCTCCTCATGATCCTTACTCATGCTTGATTCCCTTCTCTCTTGTGTTTCTCCAAGACTCTCATCTCCTATCTTTTTTCCACTTCCTCTTGAATGCCTCATCTCTTCCTGCCCTGATGAGCCACTTTCTTTTCTAGTCTGTTTATTTCTATGGTATAACCGATACTCCTCATACTCCTTTTCCTCTCTCAAGTATTTCATCCGTTCAATCTCTTCATTCATTTCTCACTTTGTCTGTTCCACCTTTATCCTTTCTGCCTGTATCTCCTTCCATATCGCTGCTTTTTCCTTCTCGTATTGTCTTCTTTCCTCCTCATTATCCCAAACTTGTATTTCTCCCTGCATGTTAACTGTTCCCGTCAGCAGGGGGCATTGCTTAGGGGTTCCTTCCTCATTTTAGGGAGGGGGCTTTTCTGTTTCTTTCACATCCGGGTACGGAGCTGAAGTCAGCTTCTCACTGTACCTTCCTCTCTCTCTAACAGGCTGTTTCTCCAGCACCCTAGTGTCTTCCTCGCTTGTAATCAATATTCTACCTGTCCTCCTCAGCCTTTCTCCCTCCGAGTTTTAGCACTTCCATTTCTCGTTCTCTTTTTTGCCCTCTTCTTAGATTTATCTTTTGGTTTGTAATTTTTAATTAGTCCCTCCATTTCTTCGCACAAACTTACATCAAACGTTTCTTCTCTTGGCCACTTTGTGACCAGGTTTTTGGTTATTTTTTCCCATTTTTCTGAAGTTTTTGTGATCTCATATTTATTTATTGGGAATTTTTTGCTCAGAATCTCTACTGCCGTTCCTTTACCTGTCATGTTATTTCTCTCTTTTTAAAGATTCACAGTTCGTTTACTGGATATTATTTACTCTTAATTCTCTGCCTAGTCTATCGTCTATCTACCAGCGCTTTAAACTATATATTGGACTGTCCTTGTTTCCTATTCTGTTCTGACCGTACAGACCTCTATTCAAAGCGGTATCCACAGAACTTGCTCTTTGCACCTCATCTATTCAGACCCTTATCTCTTAAGGCGGTATCCACGAGGATTTTCTCTATTTTACTTTCCCTGCCCGTTCAGACCTTTGTTTCATACGAAGCGGTACCCACAGGGACTTACCAACACCACGTGGAATTTTTCTTCACTTCTTATTAGCTTATTTGTACTTACCCTCACTGCAGTGTTCTTGATCAATCCTCTGAGCCTCCTGTTTAACCCCCAATTCTGCCAGATTCTTTGGACCGGAGAGACCCTTCGGCAGTGGTTCCACACTTCTGAGACTCCAAGACCTCCCCAAAACCAACAGAATTCTTAGTCCAAATTATCGCAAAAAGCGCTTACCTTTTGTTTGGGTGCACCCTTAATTCTGTTAGCCTTGTGGGGGACCCTAGAGGACCGGGAAGCGTCCCCAATCTGCCGTTTCCTTTCCGCGGGTCTCTATCCGGTCCTGCTGCGGTTGCCAATTTTGTCGTGGTTTCTCGTGCCCCACAAACGACCAGGAGACGCAGAAGGTTCTTCAAGAAGCATTAAACTTTAATTTGCAAATCAAAGCTGAGACAGTCATTGAGCTAGTCGCTGATTGCCCACCATCCCTGGACATAGCATTTTTTATAGCAATCTCCTGGTTTAGTTGCATTAGCATATGCAATGGTCTATAGTTGTGTATCACAAGTACATCCGTCACTATTGTTTCTACCCATTGACTTAATCCTGTTCTAATCTACATCTCTTAGCTACCTCTCATTAACCCACCATTGTCTTCTACATTCTTAATATTTCATTCTCCTACTAAATTGGGTACATGCATAGCAAATAGCAAACTCAGACTACATAATTTACGTCTCTTAGCTTCCTCTTAACACACCATTGTCTTCTCCATTCCTAAGATTTCATTCTCTAGCAAATAGCAAGTTGCAACCTTTATACTCCAATATTTGCAGCACCTGAATCACGCACTAGATGAAGAACCCGCTTACGCATCTCTCCGGGATCTGTGCCGTGCCACGATCCTGGCCCCTTCAGACACTTCCACTGACCCTCTCTGTCACGCCTGTCTGCTTGTCTCTCATCTCCGTTCTCCGCTCTCTCTGCACTTGTCTCTCTCCAACTTCCCTCCCCCTTTCTCCCCTACTCTCCCTGATCTCTCCTTTCCTTTCTTTCTCCCGTTCCCCCCTCTTCACTATCCCTTTATCTCTCTCTCCACATTCCCTCCTCTTTCCAGCCCCTCTCTCCCTACTCCTTCAAAACCACCCTCTTTGCCAAATACAGGGGTGCTTTTAACATTAAGGAGTGATGAAGATGGTGGAAGAATTGATGTTCCATCCCTTCATGCCTTTTGGCCGTAAAGGTCTTTGCCCACTCACAAAATCCCATTACGCCCCCCCATTTACCTGTAACTCCTCCCCACATCCCCATCAACTACCCCCAGCTTGTCTGCCTAACCCCCACACTGGGGCAATTGACACTGAGCTGCAAACAGCTTTGGGATGTGGAGGAAACAGGAAGGCCAAAAAGTTACAAGGAGAACGTGCGGTCAACCCCCACCCTCGTCCCTACCCCCACAGACACAACCCCCACCCTCACACCTACCCCCACCCACATACACATTCACACAGACACAACCCCCACCCTCGTCCCTACCCCCACCCACATACACATTCACACAGACACAACCCCCACCCTCACCCCTACCCCACCCACATACACATTCACACAGACACAACCCCCACCCTCATCCCTACCCCCACCAATGTACAGGTTCCCACAGACACAACCCCCACCCTCACACCTACCCCCACCCACATACACATTCACACAGACACACACACAACCCCCACCCTCACCCCTATCCCCACCAATGTACAGGTTCCCACAGACACAACCCCCACCCTCACACCTACCCCAACCCACATACACATTCACACAGACGCACACAACCCCCACCCTCACACCTGCCCCTACCCACATACACATTCACACAGACACAACCCCCACCCTCACACCTACCCCAACCCACATACACATTCACAGACGCACACAACCCCCACCCTCACACCTACCCCAACCGACATACACATTCACACAGACACACACAACCCCCACCCTCACCCCTAACCCCACCCACATACACATTCCCACAGACACAACCCCCACCCTCACCCCTACCCCAACCCACATACACATTCACACAGACACACACAACCCCCACCCTCACACCTACCCCAACCCACATACACATTCACACAGACACACACAACCCCCACCCTCACCCCTAACCCCACCCACATACACATTCCCACAGACACAACCCCCACCCTCACCCCTACCCCAACCCACATACACATTCACACAGACACACACAACCCCCACCCTCTCCCCTACCCCAACCCACATACACATTCACACAGACACAACCCCCACCCTCACACCTACCCCAACCCACATACACATTCACAGACGCACACAACCCCCACCCTCACACCTACCCCAACCCACATACACATTCACACAGACACAACCCCCACCCTCACACCTACCCCAACCCACATACACATTCACACAGACACAACCCCCACCCTCACCCCTACCCCGTGTACCACGGATGGGATCTGAGTGAGAAAGGGCTCGTTAGCTGCATTTTGAACAAACAGCTGGGGTGACAGGATGGCTGTGAGGGCCACCATGTATTTAATGGGCAGAACAGCCTCCTCTTGGTGCTACTTGAGAAACAGGGTGGCCAGTGGGCCCCTACTCCCTTTCCCCCAGTACTCGGCTTCCTCCCACCCTCGCCATCGGCGCCAGCCAGTCAAACCCCCCGCCCCAAGGGTGGTGCATACCACGTACCAACCCCACCTTGTCCGTGCTACCTTAACCCCTCCCCCGTGTGATGTCTCCACCCAGGGGACAGTGAGTCATCACCGCTGGGTCCATTCCAGGCCGTATTGAGTGACACTCGCAAACAAGCTCTTCCCAGAAGTAGCTGGCCCGTCCGATCTGTGACTCCCCCCTTCCCCGGGGACAACTCTCCAACGTTCTCACAAACACCAAACTCACCGCCTCCACCCCAGGAGAGGGGCAGCTCAGCTTCTTGGCACCCACAGTCCCACTGTCCTCGACTCCCCCACCAATACCTGAGGGGGGAGTATCGACGGGAGGGGGCTGGCAAAGTACTGCCGTCTTCAATTTACAATCTGATCTGCTTGTCTCCCTCGCTCACTTTTCTGTGTCTCTCCCATTGTCCGCATCTCTCTCTCTCTCTCTCTCTCATTTGCCCGTGCCCCTTTCTCTCTCTTTTACCTGCCCCCCCTCGCTCTGTGAGCATATCTCCCTCTGTTTCTCACCCTCTTCCTTCTCCCTCTCTCCATCTCCTGCTTGCTCCCTCTCTCGCCCCTCCCTTTCACATTCTCTCTTCCTTTACCCCTTCCTGCCCCTTCACCCCTCTGTGCTCCTCACTGCCTCTCCAGCTCTGTTGTCCCCTCTCTGCTGCTCTCCATCTGTTACCAAGTCTGTGCGCCTACCCACGTGCCCTCTTTCCCTCACTCATCTCATCTTCCCCGCTTTGCTCTCCCTCCACCACTCTGCCCTTCCCCCTCTCCCTTTGCCACCCCTTTACCCTTCTCCCCCAGCTCCACTCCCTCCCTCTCTCTTTCTCTCCCCCTCTTACCTTTGCCCTGCTTCCTCAGCTGCCCGCCCCCTCCAGTCTCCCTGGGCGCAGGGCCAGAGCTCTGCTTCAGACAAGTAAACATGTTTTGTAACAGCGGCTTTCTATTACAACTTGTTCCTGAACAGGACACCCTCGAAAGACCTGCACCTCCCCCACTCTGCCCCTCAATTCCTCTCACATTCCCCTCACCCTCTCCCTCACATTCCCCTCCCCCTCACATTCTCCTCACCCTCTCCCTCACACTCCCCCTCACCCTCTCACTCTCCCTCAGATTCTCCTCACCCTCTCCCTCTCACTCTCCTTCAGATTCCCCTCACACTCCCCCCACCTGTCCCCACATTTTTCCCACTGTCCGTCTCTCGGAAAGTTGTTGTCACTGTTGACTTGTTTACTGGGATTTGACAGCTGGTGAGGGTGTAGATGTGATCTGCTACTCTGGGGGGTGGTGGGGGGGAAGGATGGCCAAAGGGTCAGCAGATGTGGGAGAGGTCAATGGAGGGGTCAGAGGCCAAAGCAGAAAGGATGGAAGTCACCAGGTAGGTTGAGGGGTCATTAGGTGAACTCAGTGTGGTATGGGAGCAGTTGGGGATGGAGGGTAAGAGCTTGGCAGTGGGGCAGGTCAGAGGTCACTTGTCAGGAGCTTGGCAGTGGGGCAGGTCAGAGGTCACTTGTCAGGAGCTTGGCAGTGGGGCAGGTCAGAGGCATTGGTCAGAAGTGAGCAGGCAGGTGAATGGAGGTCACAGGTCAGCAGAGTGAGGCCCTACACCTGACACCAGTCCCCACTCCAACTTCACACTGGCCGCTCTGGTGACTAGATTCCACAAAGCTCGTTCACCGCCTTCACCACTGTCAACTGCAGGAAGCCTCGGTTTTCCACGAGTGGCCATTTGTAGGTTCTCTCACTTTTCTCATTTGGCTGTTTGAAATGTATCTCAGTTGTCTCCCATTTTGCAATGTACCCCACTGTCCCCTCCAGCAGCCATTTGCAGTGTGCCCCACTGTCCCCTCCAGAGGCCATTTGCAGTCTGCCCCACTGTCCCCTCCAGCGGCCATTTGCCGTGGGCCCTACTGTCCCCTTCAGTGGCCATTTGCAATATTCTCCACTATCCCCTCCAGTGCCCATTTGCAGTATACCCCACTGTCCCCTCCAGTGGCTATCCGCAGTGTACCCCACTGCTTCCCCCTCCAGCCGCCACCTGCAGTGTACCCCACTGTCTCCCCCCCTCCAGTGGCCATTTGTAGTGTACCTCAGTGCCTCCATTGGAAGCCATCTGCAGAGAGTGTTGGGGACCTGTGTGCAAATACTGACCCAGGTGCTTATGTCAATGACTGCATCAAATGTGTATCATTGAAGTAAAATCAGGGCCATTCAGGTCATTGGGATGTTTACTGATCAGATTGTGCACAGGCAGAGGAATGCAACTCCAGGTTTATCAGGCCAAGATCGAACTCAACTCAACCCACGCCCCACCTCAGGACTGTGTGACAGGACGGTGTGGAGGGAGCCTCACTATGTGTCTGATCCTGTCCCTGGGAGTGAGTGGCAGGACGGTGTGGAGGGAGCCTCACCCTGTGTCTGACCCTGTCCCTGGGAGTGTGTGACGGGACGGTGTGGAGGGAGTGTGTGACGGGACGGTGTGGAGGGAGCCTCACCCTGTGTCTGACCCTGTCCCCGGGAGTGTGTGACGGGACGGTGTGGAGGGAGCCTCACCCTGTGTCTGACCCTGTCCCTGGGAGTGTGTGACGGGACAGTGTGGAGGGAGCCTCACCCCGTGTCTGACCCTGTCCCTGGGAGTGTGTGACGGGACGGTGTGGAGGGAGCCTCACCCTGTGTCTGACCCTGTCCCTGGGAGTGTGTGACGGGACGGTGTGGAGGGAGCCTCACCCTGTGTCTGACCCTGTCCCTGGGAGTGTGTGACGGGACGGTGTGGAGGGAGCCTTACCCTGTGTCTGACCCTGTCCCTGGGAGTGTGTGACGGGACGGTGAGGAGGGAGCCTCACCCTGTGTCTGACCCTGTCCCTGGGAGTGTCTGACGGGACGGTATGGAGGGAGCCTCACCCTGTGTCTGACCCTGTCCCTGGGAGTGTGTGACGGGACGGTGTGGAGGGAGCCTTACCCTGTGTCTGACCCTGTCCCTGGGAGTGTGTGACGGGACGGTGAGGAGGGAGCCTCACCCTGTGTCTGACCCTGTCCCTGGGAGTGTCTGACGGGACGGTATGGAGGGAGCCTCACCCTGTGTCTGACCCTGTCCCTGGGAGTGTGTGACGGGACGGTGTGGAGGGAGCCTCACCCTGTGTCTGACCCTGTCCCTGGAAGTGTGTGACGGGACGGTGTGGAGGGAGCCTCACCCTGTGTCTGACCCTGTCTCTCTGCAGTGCTGCTGACGTGGGTGAACTGCTCCAGCGTTCGGTGGGCTACCCGGGTCCAGGATATCTTCACAGCCGGCAAGTTACTGGCCCTCGCACTCATCATCATCATGGGCTTCGTGCAGGTGTGCCGAGGTGTGTAC
Organism: Hypanus sabinus; assembly: GCF_030144855.1. Lineage (NCBI taxonomy): Eukaryota > Metazoa > Chordata > Chondrichthyes > Myliobatiformes > Dasyatidae > Hypanus > Hypanus sabinus. The sequence goes on from NC_082731.1 coordinate 17,911,178, forward strand.
TTAACCTGCCCATAACTCCCTCACTACCGCCATCCTCGAGCCTGGCCCCAAACGAGCAGAGAGACTGTCCGGGGCCTCCTCCTTCAGCTTATCCCCCACCCCACGGACATACTCCCCCTGCCACTGACTCTCCCCACACTCAGTGACTCCCCTCCCCCACAGACACTCTCTCCCCACACTCAGTGACTCCCCTCCCCCACGGACACTCTCCCCACACTCAGTGACTCCCCTCCCCCACGGACACTCTCCCCACACTCAGTGACTCCCCTCCCCCACGGACATTCTCCCCCCGTCACCTACTCTCCCCACACTCAGTGACTCCCCTCCCCCACGGACACTCTCCCCACACTCAGTGACTCCCCTCCCCCACGGACACTCTCCCCACACTCAGTGACTCCCCTCCCCCACGGACATTCTCCCCCCGTCACCTACTCTCCCCACACTCAGTGACTCCCCTCCCCCACGGACACTCTCTCCCCACACTCAGTGACTCTCCTCCCCCACGGACACTGTCTCCCCACACTCAGTGACTCCCCTCCCCCACGGACACTCTCCCCACACTCAGTGACTCTCCTCCCCCACGGACACTCTCCCCACACTCAGTGACTCCCCTCCCCCACGGACACTCTCCCCACACTCAGTGACTCCCCTCCCCCACGGACCCTCTCCCCACACTCAGTGACTCTCCTCCCCCACGGACACTCCCCCCCGTCACTGACTCTCTCCACACAGTGACTCCCTTCCCACACCCCAGGGACACTCCCCCTCCCATCACTGACTCTCCCCACACTCAGTGACTCCCCTCCCCCACGGACACTCTCCCCACACTCAGTGACTCTCCTCCCCCACGGACACCCTCCCCACACTCAGTGACTCCCCTCCCCCACGGACACTCTCCCCACACTCAGTGACTCCCCTCCCCCACGGACACTCTCTCCCCACACTCAGTGACTCCCCTCCCCCACGGACACTCCCCCCCGTCACTGACTCTCTCCACACAGTGACTCCCCTCCCACACCCCAGGGACACTCCCCCTCCCATCACTGACTCTCCCAACACTCAGTGACTCCCCTCCCACACCCCAGGGACACTCACCCCCACCACCCCTCTTAACGCAGAGTTTTCACGTCCCACTGTCTCTCCTGCATGTATCTGTCGGAGGCGGGGCAGTTGCTGTCACCCAGTCAGATGGAGACGGAACCTGGCTCAATGTAATCTCGAACCCTCGTGTCCTTTGACCTTTCCTCCCTCCTCTGATGCTCTGTGTGTGGTTACAGGTCACTATTACTGGCTGGAGCCCAAGAATGCCTTCCAGATGTGGCAGAAGCCCGACATCGGTTTGGTGGCCCTGGCGTTCCTGCAGGGTTCGTTCGCGTATGGAGGCTGGAACTTCCTTAACTATGTGACTGAGGAGCTGCTCGACCCATACAAGTAAGCAGAGGGGGTGTGCTACACTGTCTGCTTTGTGCTCTGTACCAGGAGATGTGCGTGTGTGTGTGTTCTCACTCACTGTCCATCTCTCACTCTCTCTCTTTCTCCATCTCCCTCCTCCTCTCTCCATCTCTCTCTGCTTGTTTCTATTTTCTTTATATTTCTGTTGTTCCCTCATCAATCTGTCTAACTGTTTAAAATCTTTTATTGTTCCTCTCCTCCCTTCCCCTCTAATGTACTCTCTCCCCTCTCTCTCGTTTCCCACTCTCATCCTCCACTCCCTCTCTCCCCCATCCCCGCTTTTCTCCTGCCCTCTCTGCTCCACCTCTCTCATGTCTCCAATAATTTGCTTTTTCCTCCCCCACTCCCCAATCCCTTTTCCCTCCTCCCCATCTCTCCCCTCCCTTCTCCCTTTCCTGAGTCCCCCTCGCTCCTGTTGCTTTCCCCTCCTCTGTCTCTCCTCTCACCCTCCCTTCTTCTCCTTCTCCCTCCCCTCTCTCCCCTTCCCCTCCACTCTCTTTCCCCTCTCTCTCCTGTATCTCCCCTTCCCCATAACTTCAGCCCCTCCCCTCCTCTTCCTGCCCCCTTCTCTCCCCTCTCTCCCTTCCGCCCTCACTCCCTGTGCCCGTTTTCCTCCCCTCCCTCTGCTCCCCCCCAGTTGCCCCTCCCTGAAGTGATGTGTTACCCTCTCCCTCCCCTACAGGAACCTGCCGCGAGCGATCTTTATCTCCATCCCGCTGGTGACCTTCGTCTACGTGTTTGCCAACATCGCCTACGTGACGGCCATGTCGCCGACAGAACTGCTGGCCAGCAACGCGGTGGCTGTGGTGAGCTGACCTCCGACCCCGCCCTGAGCACTTTGACCTCTGACCATGGCCCCATTAGCTCCCTGACCCCCAACCAGAACCCTACATCCTGACTCCATCCTCAACTCTGACCCTGAGCCCCAACACTCTCCTGCAGTAACTCATCCTGACCTTGACCCTGAACCCTATTCTGAGTTTGACCCAGTAATTCCAAACTGACATTGGGTGTCATTGTACACCAATCATTGAAGGTGGGCATGCAGGTGGTGAAAAAGGCGAATGGTATGTTGGCATTCATAGCAAGAGGATTTGAGTACAGGAGCAGGGAGGTTCTACTGCAGTTGTACAAGACCTTGGTGAGACCGCACGTAGAGTATTGTGTGCAGTTTTGGTCCCCTAATCTGAGGAAAGACATTCCTGCCGTAGAGGGAGTACAGAGAAGGTTCACCAGATTGATTCCTGGGACGGCAGGACTTTCATATGATGAAAGACTGGATCGACTAGGCTTATACTCGCTGGAATTTAGAAGATTGGGGGGTATCTTATTGAAACGTATCAAATTCTAAAGGGATTGGACAGGCTAGATGCAGGAAGATTGTTTCCGATGTTGGGGAAGTCCAGAACGAGGGGTCACAGTTTAAGGATAAAGCGGAAGCCTTTTAGGACCGAGATGAGGAAAAACTTCTTCACACAGAGAGTGGTGAATCTGCGGAATTCTCTGCCACAGGAAACAGTTGAGGCCAGTTCATTGGCTATATTTAAGAGGAAGTTAGATATGACCCTTGTGGCTAAAGGGATCAGGGGGTATGGAGAGAAAGCAGGTACAGGGTTCTGAGTTGGATGATCAGCCATGATCATACTGAATGGCGGTGCAGGCTCGAAGGGCTGAATGGCCTACTCCTGCACCTATTTTCTATGTTTCTATGACCTTGACCCTGACCCTATTCCAACCTCGCTCTGACCCAGAGTTGGGTTTAATCACCTTTGCAGGAAGGTAGATGATTGGGAATGAAGGGTGTCGGGTAAGGGTTGTGGGCTAGTGAGAGACGGTGAAAGATCTGAGGAGCAGAATACTGAGTCTGTCTCGATAGAGATTCGGAGGAGCAAAGGGAGTAAAATCACTGGGGCAATTGTCCACAGGGCCCCGAGCAATAACAGGCAGTAAACCGATTTGATGCGTGTGAGAATGGAACAGTGCTTGTCAAGGGGGACTGTAACCCACACGTCGAGTAGGTCGAGGCAGTGTTAAGGAGGACTTGATAGAACGCACGTTCGATACCTTTCTAGAACAGCATGTCAGTGAACCCGCGAGGGAAAACGTTTCCCCGAACTGGTCCTATTGAATGAGACAGATGGAATTAACGGTCTGGTAGTCAGGGATCTTTGTGGATGATTGGATTTCTCATCCAAATGCAGTTTGATGGAAAACAGGAGCCCTGGCTGAGCCTACAATGGGACGAGGGGTCAGTAGGTCGGGAACAGACTATACGGGGGCACGGGTGAGCAACAGTGGAAGGGATCCCAAGGTTTTTCACGCTGCTCAACGAAAGCATATTCCAGTTAACAGCAAGCAGTGAGGGTGGGGAGAGCTGAGGAAATACATCACTGTCCGGCACAAAGTTTTACAGTATCAGCGACGCGGGTTCAATTCCCGCTGCTGCCTGTGAGGAGTTCTCCCCGTGACCGCATGGGTTTCCTCCGGTTAGTCATTGTAAACTGTCCCGTGTCCGGCTGGGATTAAATCGGGTGGGCGGAGAGCGGTCAGTGAAAGCTGATGAGTACAATGTTGGCAAGGGCAGGAAGGTCGGAAAAACTTGAAGAAGCAGCAACGATCCACTAAGCCAACAATAAGGAAAGGCAAACACGAGGAAATCTGACCCTGTCCCTGGGAGTGTGTGACGGGACGGTGTGGAGGGAGCCTCACCCTGTGTCTGACCCTGTCCCTGGGAGTGTGTGACGGGACGGTGTGGAGGGAGCCTCACCCTGTGTCTGACCCTGTCCCTGGGAGTGTGTGATGGGACGGTGTGGAGGGAGCCTCACCCTGTGTCTGGCCCTGTCCCTGGGAGTGTGTGACGGGACGGTGTGGAGGGAGCCTCACCCTGTGTCTGACCCTGTCCCTGGGAGTGTGTGATGGGACGGTGTGGAGGGAGCCTCACCCTGTGTCTGACCCTGTCCCTGGGAGTGTGTGATGGGACGGTGTGGAGGGAGCCTCACCCTGTGTCTGACCCTGTCCCTGGGAGTGTGTGACGGGACGGTGTGGAGGGAGCCTCACCCTGTGTCTGACCCTGTCCCTGGGAGTGTGTGATGGGACGGTGTGGAGGGAGCCTCACCCTGTGTCTGACCCTGTCCCCGGGAGTGTGTGACGGGACGGTGTGGAGGGAGCCCCACCCTGTGTCTGACCCTGTCCCTGGGAGTGTGTGACGGGACGGTGTGGAGGGAGCCTCACCCTGTGTCTGACCCTGTCCCTGGGAGTGTGTGACGGGACGGTGTGGTGGGAGCCCCACCCTGTGTCTGACCCTGTCCCTGGGAGTGTGTGACGGGACGGTGTGGAGGGAGCCTCACCCTGTGTCTGACCCTGTCCCTGGGAGTGTGTGACGGGACGGTGTGGAGGGAGTCTCACCCTGTGTCTGACCCTGTCCCTGGGAGTGTGTGACGGGACGGTGTGGAGGGAGTGTGTGATGGGACGGTGTGGAGGGAGCCTCACCCTGTGTCTGACCCTGTCCCTGGGAGTGTGTGACGGGACGGTGTGGAGGGAGCCTCACCCTGTGTCTGACCCTGTCCCTGGGAGTGTGTGACGGGACGGTGTGGTGGGAGCCTCACCCTGTGTCTGACCCTGTCCCTGGGAGTGTGTGACGGGACGGTGTGGAGGGAGCCTCACCCCGTGTCTGACCCTGTCCCTGAGAGTGTGTGACAGGATGGTGTGGAGGGAGCCCCACCCTGTGTCTGACCCTGTCCCCGGGAGTGTGTGACGGGACGGTGTGGTGGGAGCCTCACCCCGTGTCTGACCCTGTCCCTGGGAGTGTGTGACGGGACGGTGTGGAGGGAGCCTCACCCTGTGTCTGACCCTGTCCCTGGGAGTGTGTGACGGGACGGTGTGGAGGGAGCCTCACCCTGTGTCTGACCCTGTCCCTGGGAGTGTGTGACGGGACGGTGTGGAGGGAGCCTCACCCTGTGTCTGACCCTGTCCCTTTTTTTTATATATTACAAAATCCTTTATTACAAATTTCGGTGCTATACAATATATACAAAACAGTGGCAAACACAATTACTGCACTACAAATAGACAATAGACATTACACCAGAATGTTGCCATCCCTATCTACGATGGCATTTACACCCCGCGGAGCCCAACGGTCTCGAAACTCCTCCAAGGCCGTTGTGGACTGCGCGTGTTCCTTTTCAATAGTTACCCGGGCACGAACATACCCCCTAAACATTGCCAGGCAGTCTGCCCTGTCCCTGGGAGTGTGTGACGGGACAGTGGGGAGGGAGCCTCACCCTGTGTCTGACCCTGTCCCTGGGAGTGTGTGACGGGACGGTGTGGAGGGAGCCTCACCCTGTGTCTGACCCTGTCCCTGGGAGTGTGACGGGACGGTGTGGAGGGAGCCTCACCCTGTGTCTGACCCTGTCCCTGGGAGTGTGTGACGGGACGGTGTGGAGGGAGCCTCACCCTGTGTCTGACCCTGCCCCTGGGAGTGTGACGGGACGGTGTGGAGGGAGCCTCACCCTGTGTCTGACCCTGTCCCTGGGAGTGTGTGACGGGACGGTGTGGAGGGAGTGTGTGATGGGACGGTGTGGAGGGAGCCTCACCCTGTGTCTGACCCTGTCCCTGGGAGTGTGTGACGGGACGGTGTGGAGGGAGCCTCACCCTGTGTCTGACCCTGTCCCTGGGAGTGTGTGACGGGACGGTGTGGTGGGAGCCTCACCCTGTGTCTGACCCTGTCCCTGGGAGTGTGTGACGGGACGGTGTGGAGGGAGCCTCACCCCGTGTCTGACCCTGTCCCTGAGAGTGTGTGACAGGATGGTGTGGAGGGAGCCCCACCCTGTGTCTGACCCTGTCCCCGGGAGTGTGTGACGGGACGGTGTGGTGGGAGCCTCACCCCGTGTCTGACCCTGTCCCTGGGAGTGTGTGACGGGACGGTGTGGAGGGAGCCTCACCCTGTGTCTGACCCTGTCCCTGGGAGTGTGTGACGGGACGGTGTGGAGGGAGCCTCACCCTGTGTCTGACCCTGTCCCTGGGAGTGTGTGACGGGACGGTGTGGAGGGAGCCTCACCCTGTGTCTGACCCTGTCCCTTTTTTTTATATATTACAAAATCCTTTATTACAAATTTCGGTGCTATACAATATATACAAAACAGTGGCAAACACAATTACTGCACTACAAATAGACAATAGACATTACACCAGAATGTTGCCATCCCTATCTACGATGGCATTTACACCCCGCGGAGCCCAACGGTCTCGAAACTCCTCCAAGGCCGTTGTGGACTGCGCGTGTTCCTTTTCAATAGTTACCCGGGCACGAACATACCCCCTAAACATTGCCAGGCAGTCTGCCCTGTCCCTGGGAGTGTGTGACGGGACAGTGGGGAGGGAGCCTCACCCTGTGTCTGACCCTGTCCCTGGGAGTGTGTGACGGGACGGTGTGGAGGGAGCCTCACCCTGTGTCTGACCCTGTCCCTGGGAGTGTGACGGGACGGTGTGGAGGGAGCCTCACCCTGTGTCTGACCCTGTCCCTGGGAGTGTGTGACGGGACGGTGTGGAGGGAGCCTCACCCTGTGTCTGACCCTGCCCCTGGGAGTGTGACGGGACGGTGTGGAGGGAGCCTCACCCTGTGTCTGACCCTGTCCCTGGGAGTGTGACGGGACGGTGTGGAGGGAGCCTCACCCTGTGTCTGACCCTGTCCCTGGGAGTGTGTGACGGGACGGTGTGGAGGGAGCCTCACCCTGTGTCTGACCCTGTCCCTGGGAGTGTGTGACGGGACGGTGTGGAGGGAGCCTCACTCTCTTCAGACTTTGATTTCTCACTCTCCCATGAAATGTACTGGAGCAGTCTTTGACGAGATTGACAGCGGTAGTTTTCATTCTGCAGTGGAAAACGGTGAATTAAATCCGTGTGGCGTACCTGTCTGAATTCAGGAGTGCCGGGTTATCGGGGTTTACGGTCACTGATTCCCCTCTCTCTCTCACTCAGACATTCGGGGAGAAGCTGCTCGGGGTCATGGCCTGGATCATGCCGATCTCCGTGGCCCTGTCCACTTTTGGAGGTGTCAACGGTTCCCTCTTCACCTCGTCAAGGTCAGTCTTTGTGGGAACAGAGGGCTGGGGACTCTCCAGGATTTACCGTCAGATCCGCACACATCCATCACTCCCAGAGACAGGATGTCAAGGAAGAACTGTAGCAGGAGAGTCTAGGGCCAGGGGCACAGCCTCAGAATACGTCCCTTTAGAACAGCAATGAGGAGGAATTTCTTTAGCCAGAGGGTACTGAATCTGTGGAATTCATTGCCACTGATGGCTGAGGAGGCCAAGTCCTTTCATACATTGAAAGTGTAGATTGATTAGTAAGGACGTGAAATGTTACGGGAACAAGGCAGGAGAACGGGGTTGAGTGGGAAGATAAATCACCCATGATAGAATGGTAGAGCAAACTCAATGGGCTGAATGGCCTCATTCTGTTCCTGTGACTGTGGAGTGTTTAGGGTTCAGGAGTTAGGGGTGTGTGTGTCAGTGTGTACGTATTCATCAATTGTCACCTCCCCCTGCGATGTTACCGTGGGCGAATGCTTTGTCTGTTGGTGGAGGGACCCTGTAACTGGCTGTGAGAACCAGGATGACTTCTCTCAGCAGCTCAGCCCTTTGGTATGTCTCCCCATCCCAGTGACGCACCAGACGGTCCATCCTTTCCATCTTTCTCTGTCCCCCCTCCCTCTCTCTCCCTCTCACTATCTGCTTTCTCCCTGTGCCCATGTCTCTCTCAGTCCCCCTCCCTGTGTCTGTGCGTGTGTCTCTCCCTATGACCTGTGACCCTGGGGGTTCTGGTCCCCACCCATGTCCCAGAGATGGGCTAATCAGCTGCTGTGAGTTGTCCCTCAACTACAGCAGCATCAGATCGTTCACCAGAAAAACATCATTTCACATAAAATCACACACGATTTTTACAAGAGAGAACAGAATTACAATGAAAGAACAAAGTCCATTTCAGTGCAAAGGGATTAAAGTGGTTCAGGGTCATGCCAAATGTTTGAAGGGAAAGAGGCCTGGTGCTGGGGCAATTCAGGCTTCTGGGCCTAATGAGAAAAGGTGCCGCTGGGGGGTGGGGGTGACAATTAACCCACTGACCCGCACGTCTCTGGGACGTGGGGGGGAACTGGAGACCCTGGGGTCACAGGATGTGTAGACTCACACACACCGCAGGTCGATACTGAACCTGGCTCTCTGGGGCTGTATGTGCCAAGTAGGTCATATGGTTAAAGGACAGGTTCAAGGTCAAAAGACTGAGCAGGAATAAGTGGACCATAAATAGGTTATCGAGCCAGAGAAGGCAGGCCCTTCTGCCCATCTTGCCTATGCTGTGTACTTGAGCTGGTCCCATTTTGTCTGCATTTGGCCCACACCCATGTAGCTGTCTGAGTATCTTTGGAACACTGTAATTCTGGATGTGGCCATAGGCTGCCAAGGTAAATATTTACCGTAATCACCTCGATTAAAGGACCAAACGCTACCGATCCCAGTCAGCTGATAATACTCACGGCTGTGTGCAGGCGAGGTGCCCGGTAGGATGGGCTAGGTTGTTCATCTTGGTGCAGGTGGGACACAGAAATCCCAGAGCTGACGTTGCAGATACTGGCATTCCGAGATGAATGTCAAAATTATCACTCCCTACCCCCCCATCCTCCTCCTCCCTCTTTATATCTTTCACGGTTGTTCACCGTCTCTTTAGAGAACAACTCCCTCTTCAGTTCCCCGTCCTCTACTCCCCTTCCTCATCTCTCCTTGTCACTTTTCACACTCCCCAGCACCTCCCTCTCACTCTGCCGTTTTCCCCTGTCATTCTCTCTCTGACCCCTCCCCTATTTTGCTCACACTTTCCCCTCCCTCTCCTCTCACCCCTCCTTCCTCTACCTGTCCTCTCCCCCGGTCTTTCCCCCACCCCTTCCTTCCCGTTCTCCCCCCCCCCCCCCCCGAGACTACACACTGTGACGGACATCCTTTCCTTTCAGGTTGTTCTTTGCTGGGGCTCGCGAGGGTCACCTGCCGAGGCTGCTGGCCATGATTCACATTAAACGCTGCACTCCGATACCAGCCCTGCTGTTCACCGTAAGACTACAATCCCGGTTCATCCTTCTCGCTCTCAGTCACTATGTTGACTGCTCTGTTTTCGTCTGCGATGTGCTCTCACTGGGTCTGGGGGCTGCGATCATCACTAGAAACCAGTCCCATCCCAGCTGTGGCCCCAGTGTTAGTGCAGACCCTCTCAACTCCTACAGGTCAAAGACTCCTTCCTTCTGTCTGTCTCACTGCTCAGGGCCACGGACTGGAACAGGTCCAGTGATGCTCCTCTCCACACTGCCCTCGCCCTCCACCTCAGTCCATGTCACTTTGGGATTATAGAGCCCCAAACCTTCTGTTTGACCCTCCCCCCACAGCCTCTCTTTAGTCTCTGGACATGAACTGCAATGTAATGCAGCCCTGTCTAATTCAACCAGGAGCTACTTGGAGTGTCCCTATCCTGACCCACTCTGCTGGCTAGCACTGTCCCCATCCTGACCCACTCTGCCGGCCATCTGTAGTGTCCCCATCCTGACCCACTCTGCCGGCCATTTGCAGTGTCCCCATCCTGACCCACTCTGCCGGCCATCTGTAGTGTCCCCATCCTGACCCGCTCTGCCGGCCATTTGCAGTGTCCCCATCCTGACCAACTCTGCCGGCCATTTGCAGTGTCCCCATCCCGGTCTAATGCCAGTGGCCACTCACACCCTTCACATCTCCCGGAAAGTGAAGCCTGCCCTGCACGGATTAGCTTTTTGCAATTCGACAGCCGGGGAGGGGAGCGGGTGGGGGTGTAGATGAAAGGGGCTACCCAGCTTGTTGTGTATCTGCAGCTTCTCCCCCAGTCTCCGGCATTGTGGGGGTGGAGGCCTCTCGCACCTTCCCCTCGTCCACTGTACTCTCCCTCTCTCTCCCCCGCCCTCCAGTGTGCTTCCACCCTGCTGATGCTGGTTACCAGTGACATCTACACCCTGATCAACTACGTGGGCTTCATCAACTACCTCTTCTACGGGGTGACCATCGCGGGCCAGATCGTGCTGCGTTGGCAGAAGCCCGACATGCCTCGGCCGATCAAGGTGAGTGGGGTGGGGGAGAGGGGCTGTGGGTCCTGCAGGGGATGGGGTGAGGAGAGGGACTCTCAATTCATCCTGGGTCAGAGTGAAGTGGAGGGAGTCAGAATAAACCCCAATACTTCATTCTCCTCCCTCTCCCTCCCCTTCTCTCTCCCTATTTCTCTCTGTCACCTCTTTCTCCCTCACCCTCTCTTATCTTATTCTGTCCCTCCTTCATTCCATCTCCACCTCCTCCTCTCTCCACTCCTTTCCATTTTCACTGTTTCCTCCATCTTCTTCTCCTCCTCCTCCTCTCCCTATTCCCATCTCCCTCTCACCAACTCCCACTCTCCATTTCACTCTCCCTCTCTCCCATCCCCTTACCCTTTCTCTTTCCCATGTAAATCCATTGAACGGGTGTACCGGAGGGACAGTTCAGCCTCACCGAGTATGCAGTGGGGAGGTTTGCTGAGAGAGTGGGAGGGGTGGAGGGCGTGTGACTGGGGGGGGGGGGTTTGAAGGTGTTGGACAGGATTGTGAGGTGAGGAAGACGAGGAGGTTTGCTGAGGAGGGGGTAAGAGAGTGGGAGGGGTGGAGGGCGTGTGACTGGGGGGGGTTTGAAGGTGTTGGACAGGATTGTGAGGTGAGGAAGACGAGGGAGGTTTGCTGAGGAGGGGGTAAGAGAGTGGGAGGGGTGGAGGGCGTGTGACTGGGGGGGGTTTGAAGGTGTTGGACAGGATTGTGAGGTGAGGAAGACGAGGGAGGTTTGCTGAGGAGGGGGTAAGAGAGTGGGAGGGGTGAGGGCGTGTGACTGGGGGGGTTTGAAGGTGTTGGACAGGATTGTGAGGTGAGGAAGACGAGGGAGGTTTGCTGAGGAGGGGTAAGAGAGTGGAGGGGTGGAGGGCGTGTGACTGGGGGGGGTTTGAAGGTGTGGACAGGATTGTGAGGTGAGGAAGACGAGGGAGGTTTGCTGAGGAGGGGGTAAGAGAGTGGGAGGGGTGGAGGGCGTGTGACTGGGGGGGGTTTGAAGGTGTTGGACAGGATTGTGAGGTGAGGAAGACGAGGGAGGTTTGCTGAGGAGGGGGTAAGAGAGTGGGAGGGGTGGAGGGCGTGTGACTGGGGGGGTTTGAAGGTGTTGGACAGGATTGTGAGGTGAGGAAGACGAGGGAGGTTTGCTGAGGAGGGGGTAAGAGAGTGGGAGGGGTGGAGGGCGTGTGACTGGGGGGGGTTTGAAGGTGTTGGACAGGATTGTGAGGTGAGGAAGACGAGGGAGGTTTGCTGAGGAGGGGGTAAGAGAGTGGGAGGGGTGGAGGGCGTGTGACTGGGGGGGGTTTGAAGGTGTTGGACAGGATTGTGAGGTGAGGAAGTCGAGGGAGGTTTGCTGAGGAGGGGGTAAGAGAGTGGGAGGGGTGGAGGGCGTGTGACTGGGGGGGTTTGAAGGTGTTGGACAGGATTGTGAGGTGAGGAAGATGAGGGAGGTTTGCTGAGGAGGGGGTAAGAGAGTGGGAGGGGTGGAGGGTGTGTGACTGGGGGGTTTGAAGGTGTTGGACAGGATTGTGAGGTGAGGAAGTCGAGGGAGGTTTGCTGAGGAGGGGGTAAGAGAGTGGGAGGGGTGGAGGGTGTGTGACTGGGGGGGTTTGAAGGTGTTGGACAGGATTGTGAGGTGAGGAAGATGAGGGAGGTTTGCTGAGGAGGGGGTAAGAGAGTGGGAGGGGTGGAGGGTGTGTGACTGGGGGGGTTTGAAGGTGTTGGACAGGATTGTGAGGTGAGGAAGTCGAGGGAGGTTTGCTGAGGAGGGGGTAAGAGAGTGGGAGGGATGGAGGGGTTAAAGGCATTGGACAGGATTGTGGGGGAGGGCAAGGGAGCACCGGAGATGTGAGAGACCGGCTTTCCCTCGCCCTTGGTCTAGGCTGCAGGTCCACAGTTCACAGCAGGATGTGTAAAGAGCTGAGTCGGCAATTTCCCCGCCACTCCCCGGTCTCTCTGTTTGCTTCCTCGGCTAAAAACAGCCGAGTTTTCGCTGATGCTCAGCAAATGTGTTGGGAAGGGCGGGGCTGACCTTGGAGTCGGTATTCATTAACCAGACCCACACCTCACTTACCTGTTTGCTGCCCTGAGAGAAGGGCATTTGTAGCTCACTCACTCCCTCCATCTCCCTATCTGTCCTTCCCTCCCTCCATCTCCCTCTCTGTCCCTCCCTCCTCCGTCTCCCTCTCCCTATCCGTCCCTCCCTCCCTCTCCCTATCGTCCCTCCCTGTCTCCCTCTCCCTTTCTGTCCCTCCCTCCTCCATCTCCCTATGTCCCTCCCTCCCTCCATCTCCCTCTCCCTATGTCCCTCCCTCCCTCCATCTCCCTCTCTCTATCTGTCCCTCCCTCATCTCCTTCTCTCTATCTGTCCCTCCCTCATCTCCCTCTCCCTTTCTGTCCCTCCCTCCCTCCATCTCCCTCTCTCTATCTGTCCCTCCCTCATCTCCCTCTCCCGGTCTGTCCCTGTGCTTCTCCCTCTCCCTTGTCTGAATCAGAATCAGGGACACCCTTCAGTGTTGGGTGTGTGATGTTCTCCTTTCAGACCCCCCTCTCTCTCCCCCCCTCCCTCCCTCTCCCTCCCTCCCCTTTCTCCCTGTCCCTCTCACTCCTCTCCATCCCCAGCTGTTTCATCTCTCCCTCTCCCTCCTTCTCTCCCCCCTCCCTCCGTCTCTCTCTCTCTCTCCCCCTCTCTCCCTCTCTCCCCCCTTCCTCCCTCTCTCATTCACTCCTCTCCATCCCCAGCTGTTTCATCTCTCTCCCTCTCCCCTTCCCCCACTCCCTCCTTCTTTCTCTCCCTCCTCCCCTTTCTCCGTCCCTCTCACTCCTCTCCATCCCCAGCTGTTTCATCTCTCCCTCTCCCTCCTTCTCTCTCTCTTCCCCCCTTCCTCCCTCTCTACCCCCTTCCTCCCTCTCTCTCTCACTCCTCTCCATCCCCAGCTGTTTCATCTCTCCTCTCCCTCCTTCTCTCTCTCCCCTCTCCCTCCCTCCTCTCTCTCTCTCCCCCTCTCCCTCCTTCTCTCTCTCCCTCCCTCTCTCTCCCCATCTCCCTCTCTCCCCCTCTCCCTCTCTCTCTCCCCCTCCCTCCCTCTCTCTCTCCCCCCTCCTCCCTCTCTCTCTCCCTCTCCCCCTCCCTCCCTCTCCCTCTCCTCCCTCTCTCACTCCTCTCCATCCCCAGCTGTTTCATCTCTCCCTCTCCTTCTCTCTCTCTCTCCCTCCCTCCCCTTTCTCCCTGTCCCTCTCACTCCTCTCCATCCCCAGCTGTTTCATCTCTCCCCTCTCCCCTTCCCCCTCTCCCTCCTCCTCCTTCTCCCCCCTCCCCTCATCCCGGCTATCTGGTCAGACTCTCTCTCTCTGTCTAACGGCTCCGTTAGTTGCTGCCCGGTGATCAGACACCTCTCTGAGCTCATTTCCCACACGGCACACTGTTGAACTGACGTCTGACAGGACGGGAACCCCCAGCTCACCCTTCCCTCCCTCCTCCCTTAGGATTTGGGGGAAGGATGGCAGAACACTGGGAGGAGGGGTGTAGGGGAGGGTAGTAGGGAGAGGAAGGAAGGGGATCGAAGGAGAGAGGGGAAAGGCAGAGTATGGAGGGTGGTGAGGGGTAGCTGTCAGAGAATCAGGGCCACAAGGTAGGGGGCAGTAAGGAGGGAGGACTGGGCTGGGTCTGTGCGGGAGGACCGGGCCGGGTGTGTGCGGGAGGACCGGGCCGGGTGTGTGAGGGAGGACTGGGCTGGGTCTGTGCGGAGGACCGGGCTGGGTGTGTGAGGGGAGGACGGGCCGGGTGTGTGAGGGAGGGCCGGGCCGGGTCTGTGCGGGAGGACCGGGCCGGGTGTGTGAGGGAGGACTGGGCTGGGTCTGTGCGGGAGGACCGGGCTGGGTGTGTGAGGGGAGGACGGGCCGGGTGTGTGAGGGAGGGCCGGGCCGGGTCTGTGCAGGAGGACCGGGCCGGGTGTGTGAGGGGAGGGCCGGGCCGGGTGTGTGAGGGAGGGCCGGGCCGGGTGTGTGAGGGAGGGCCAGGCCGGGTGTGTGAGGGAGGACCGGGCGGGGTGTGTGAGGGAGGGCCGGAGGACCGGGCCGGGTGTGTGAGGGAGGGCCGGGCCGGGTGTGTGAGGGAGGACCGGGCCTGGTGTGTGAGGAGGGCCGGTGGCCGGGTGTGTGAGGGAGGACCGGGCCGGGTGTGTGAGGGAGGACCGGGCCGGGTGTGTGAGGGAGGGCCGGGCCGGGCCGGGTGTGTGCGGGAGGACCGGTGGCCGGGTGTGTGAGGGAGGACCGGGCCGGGTGTGTGAGGAGGACCGGTGGCCGGGTGTGTGAGGGAGGACCGGTGGCCGGGTGTGTGAGGGAGGACCGGGCCGGGTGTGTGCGGGAGGACCGGGCCGGGTGTGTGCGGGAGGACCGGGCCGGGTGTGTGAGGGAGGACCGGGCCGGGTGTGTGCGGGAGGACCGGTGGCCGGGTGTGTGGATTTTGGCCCCTCTGTCCAACTCTGCGCCCTCCTCTCCCTCAGGTGAACCTGATCTTCCCTGTGATATACCTGCTCTTCTGGGCTTTCCTCATTATCTTCAGCCTGTGGTCGGAGCCGGTGGTGTGTGGCATTGGGCTGGCCATCATGCTGGACCGGAGTGCCCGTCTACTTCTGGGCATCTACTGGAGCAACAAGCCCGAATGTTTCGACAGAATGATCGGTGAGGACAGGACTCAGCTTGTATCATCCCCGCCCACAACAACAGCCTGTGACACAGCAACTGGCTTTCGGCTGTCAACCCTGGTCACAACACACACCCGTCTGAGGGAGATGGGTCCCTGATTGGAGCGGACAGCCGAATGTCAGTTCCTATATCCTGGTGTCCCTCGGGGGGGATATCTGTACACTGACCGGTGTCCCTCAGTCCCCCTCCCTCAGGGGGATCTCTGTACACTGACCGGTGTCCCTCAGTCCCTCTCCCTCAGGGGGATATCTGTACACTGACCGGTGTCCCTCAGTCCCTCTCCCTCAGGGGGATATCTGTACACTGACCGGTGTCCCTCAGTCCCTCTCCCTCAGGGGGATATCTGTACACTGACCGGTGTCCCTCAGTCCCTCTTCCTCAGGGGGATATCTGTACACTGACCGGTGTCCCTCAGTCCCTCTCCCTCAGGGGGATATCTGTATGACCATTGTCTCTCAGTCCCTCTCCCTCAGGGGGATATCTGTACACTGACCGGTGTCTCTCAGTCCGTCTCCTCAGGGGGATATCTGTACACTGACCAGTGTCTCTCAGCCCCTCTCCCTCCACATACTGATTTCCTCTCTTTCTCGGTCCCTCAGACAGCATCACCTACTTCGGACAGAAGTTCTGCGTGGTGGTCTACCCTGAGGAATCGGCCCCTGTGGAGGCGCAGGAGCTGTGCCAGCTCTCCGACGACCTGAAGAACATTGACAGCACCAGTTCCCCAGGGACCTTGGCCTGAGCCCGGCCTCCAGGGCGGGATGGTGGGGGGGGTGGGGGGGAAGCGGGCTCGAGGGAGACACCTGGCCCCCTCCGCTCCTCAGCTGGCCATTCCTTCTGAGGTGAGGAGAAGAGGGAGGTGATTAAGGAGTAGGGGTGTTCTTCTGGGAAGTGGGTGGGGGGAGTGAGCAGGACTGGGGACGTGGGGGAGTTTGTCACGGAGCCCAGAGGGTGAGGATGGCGAGGATCGGTTTCCAGAATGGCTTGAAGCTTCAGTCAGCCTCTGACCTCCCTCCCGGACGCCACTCGATCCTGCCCCTGTCTCCTTCGGACCGGTGGAGGCCTGCAGCTTGACTTTTCATGTTGGGACCTTCCTGGAGACCCAGCCATGAGAGCAAATGGGCATGACTGGCTCTTGGGAGCCCAGTCGAAGCCGTTGCAAGCCACAGGACGAGGTCTGGTGTCTTACCAGCTGCGGATACAGAGCTGGTTCCCCGACTTCCTGCAACAATTCGTCCCGGTGAGAGGGTTCACTTGTCTCGTCCCCTCTATCAATCAATTTGCAGTGTGTCTCCATAACCTCCTGGCCACGTGGCATTCGTTGCAGTTTCTCAGTCCCACGACGACTGCCAGTCATAACCTACTGATCTCCAGTTGGACCCCAACAGACTGCCATTTGCAATGTGGCTTAGACCTTGAACAAGTTGCCTTTTACAGTCTGTCTACTGCCCACTGGCTGCCATCTGCAGTGTGACTGCTTCCTACTAGCTGCCATTTGTAGTGTGTCTGCCCCACACTGGCCGCCATTTGCAGTGTGTCTGCCCCACACTGGCTGCCATTTGCAGTGTGTCTGCTCCCTACTGGCTGCCATTTGTAGTGTGTCTGCCCCACACTGGCCGCCATTTCCAGTGTGTCTGCCCCACACTGGCTGCCATTTGCAGTGTGTCTGCTCCCTACTGGCTGCCATTTGCAGAGTGTCTGCCCCACACTGGCCGCCATTTGCAATGTGTCTGCCCCACACTGGCTGCCATTTGCAGTGTGTCTGCCCCACACTGGCCGCCATTTGCAGTGTGTCTCCATACCCTCCTGGCCTCCATTTGCAGCGAGTCTGCCTCACACTGGCCACCAATTTGTGCCGTGTCACCTTTACAGCAGCATCACCATCACAGCAGCCTTGTCCGGGAAGTGGGGTGGGTCCCTGGGCTGAGGTACCCCAGTTCCTACACCCCTCCCAATCTGATGTCGGTCTCCACACCACACCTCTGAGGGAAGCTCCCCACAACACTAACACACAGGCATTTTACAAGGATGGTGCAAGCAATCTACGGTGCTAAACTTCGGCAAGAATTAGCTGGCGCTGCAGAAATCGACATTTATTTAAATGCTGCCATAAAGCAGTAATCTGTTTGTTTATCTCTGTAAGAACTGTAATCCTAATTAAACTTTGAGTTTTATTATTCATTTACTTGTCCTCTCCTGGACTGTGGCCTGGGTGAGGGGTTCAGAAATCCTAGGCGCAGTCAATCTGCAGCAGGAAGAGGCCACTCGGCCCCTCCCTGTCTGATTCTGGAACACGGACTCAAGGGAGACTGCAGATAACAGGAGAAAAATGAACAGTCGATGATTCGGTTGAGACCCTTCATCATGACCCATTTGAGAAGACTGTGACCCCCTCCCCAATGGAGAATCCATTTCCCTCAACTATGAACAACCCCAAGTCTCTGTAACACCACCCTTCGAAGAAGAGAGTTGTAAATTCTCCTACAGGAAGGAAATACTCTGTCGAGACCCCCACCTCAGGATGAGACCCATTTCACTTTAGTCCCCTCTCCTTCCAAATGGATGTTATTCCAGCCCGTCTGACCTCTGCTTACGAAGCAACCTCATCATCCACATACGGAGTGGTCCAGGAATCAGGTTTAATATCCCCCAGATACGTTGTGAAATTTATAGATCTTAAATAGTTAAATCAGTAGTCCAACAAAATAGAAACAAAAATAATGTGAGGTAGTGTTCACGAGTTCAATGTCCATTCAAAAATCGGATGGCAGAGGGGAAGAAGCTGTTCCTGAATCGTTGAGTGTGTGCCTTCAGGCTTCTGTACCTCCTCCCTGATGGTAGGAATGAGGAGAGAGCATGTCCTGGGTGATGGGGGCCGCATTTCTGAGGCATCGCTCCTTGAAGATGCTCTGGATACTATGGAGGCTGGTGCCTGTAAGCTTACAACTCTGCGGGTTATTTTGATCCTGTGCAGTAGCACCCCACCCCATACCAGACAGTCATGCAACCTCAATGGAAAAAGCCCACTTACATTTACCCCTCATACTTTTGTATACCTCTATCAAATCTCCTCACCTACAGTCCTTATAACTCAGGTCCTCTGTATCTGGTATCATCCCTGTAAATTTCCTTTGCACTCGTTCAACCTTTCCTGTAGGTAGAACATGGAACAATACAGTACAGGCCCTTCGGCCGACAAAACCTTCCTCTAATATCCCCCATGAACTTCCCACCCCTTACCTTAAAGCCATGTCCTCTTGTATTGAGCAGTGGTGCCCTGGAGAAGAGGCACTGCCTGTCCACTCTGTCTATTCCTCTTAATATCTTGTACACCTCTATCATGTCTCCTCTCATCCTCCTCCTCTCCAGAGAGTAAAGCCCTAGCTCCCTTAATCTCTGATCATAATGCATACTCTCTAAACCAGGCAGCATCCTGGTAAATAATCTGTGTACCCTTTCCAATGCTTCCACATCCTTCCTATAGTGAGGCGACTGGACACAGTACTCCCAAGTGTGGCCTAACCAGAGAGTAGGTGACCAAAACTTCACACAAAACTCTAAATTAGGCCTCACCAATGTCTTATCCAGCTACAATATAACATCCCATCTCCTGCTCTCAATACGTTGATTTATGATGGCCAATGTGCCAAAAGCTTTCTTCATGACCCTATTCTACCTATGATGCCACTTTCAATGAATTATGCAGCTGTGGTCCCAGATCCCCATGTTCTACCACACTTCCCACCCTCCAAGATGTTGACACCCAGGAACCTGAAAATGTTCACTCCTACCGTGACTGACCCATCCCTCAATGAGGATTCCTCTGAACACGCCCGAATGGGGGTGGGGGTGGTGGAATTCAACTCTCGCCGCCTCTCGACCACCTGCATTACTGCCTGGTACGGGAACTGTACTTCCCTCAATCGCAGGACTCTGCTGACAGCCCAGCGCATCTGTAAGTATGTATTTCTCACTATTCAGGACCTTTACAGAGACAGGTGTGTGAAAAGGGCCCCGAGGATCAGTGGGGACCTGAGTCACCCCAACCACAAACTGTTCTGGCTGCTACCAAACGGTACCAAAGCATTAAAGCCGGGACCAAGAGGCTCTGGGACAGCTTCTTCCAGCAGGCCATCAGACTGATTAACTCCGCTGCCTCTATATTACACTGACTGTTCTATTTATTATAAACTACTATGACTGCCCAGTTAGAGACGTGAAGATTTTTACTCATGTACGTGAAGGATGGGAGAAATAGTAAATTCAATGTAGAAAAATGGGATGGGATTTTATAGACACATCTCAAATCAGTAAAGTGGGAGATAAAAGAGGCAGGAAAGTTGATGGGTGAGACTAGAACTAGGGGATATCGGTGGAAATCGATTTCAGACGAACTACTTTTCCTAGAGAATGTGTGGAATTCACTCCCCTGGGGTCAATAGAGGCTGCAGAATTAAATATATTAACGACAAGCTGCAAGGCTACGGAGAAAAGGCAGGTGGAGGTGAATTCAGCCATGTTCTGATTGAATGGCAGATGCCCAGCAACCCGAATGGCCCACTCCTATTTTTCACATTTACCAGTTCCCCGACCTCCCTCTCTCCCTCCCCAAACTGACAGAGGCCACAGCCGGCCGCGGGTGGTCCGGTCACACACAAGACACACATAACGAGCCTGAACAATGGGGCCATTGGGCTCTCGGGTTTCCGAGTCTGGATTCCAGCCCGGAACTGGTTCACGGCCGTAACACGATGCCCCGCGGCTACCCCACAGACATTCCCCAGGGGGGCTTCTCAATCCGCATTTTCGATTTGCAGAGCGCAAAGAGATTTTGATTTTCTCTTTGAGAGGTTCTCCCGCTATCTTCCTCCTCGCCGTTCTCTCCCCATCTCACTTGCAGAGCAAATGTCACCTCGCGCGCACACACACACACAGGTATACACGGTCACACCTGCAGGAGTGACACGGACACACACACACACACCGGAGACACACTGACACACACAGGTACACTGGAGACAGACGGACACACACAGGTACACTGGAGACACACTGACACACAGGTACACAGGAGACACACGGACACACACAGGTACACAGGAGACACACTGACACACAGGTACACAGGAGACACACGGACACACAGGTACACAGGAGACACACGGATACCTACACAGGAGACACACGGACACACACAGGTACACAGGAGACACACTGACACACACAGGTACACTGGAGACACACTGACACACAGGTACACAGGAGACACACTGACACACAGGAGACACATGGACACACACAGGTACACAGGAGACACACTGACACACAGGTACACAGGAGACACACGGACACACAGGTACACAGGAGACACACGGATACCTACACAGGAGACACACGGACACACACAGGTACACAGGAGACACACTGACACACACAGGTACACTGGAGACACGGACATACAGGAGACACATGGACACACACAGGTACACAGGAGACACACTGACACACAGGTACACAGGAGACACACGGACACACACAGGTACACAGGAGGCACACGGACACACAGGTACACAGCAGGCACACGGTCACACCCACAGGAGCAACACGGACAAACACACAAAAAAAAGAGACACGGACAGAGGTGACACAGCCACGAGTCGCACAGAATCTCACGCTCGCTTACTCAGTGATGGGCAAGTGCTGCCCCCTGCTGCACAAAACCAAATTCAGCCTCTGCAGGAAGTTGACTTCCTAGGGGGAATTCACTTGCCCCTGCTCGGTTCCTTTCACCCCTTCATCTGCCTTCATCTGCCCCAGTCTCTACCTCACACATTGAGGGTCCCTTTCATGCACGGAGGAACTCACAGAGTCTGGTCTCACACACAGAGAGATTAGCACAAAAGCACCTTTATTAGATATTAAAATGAGCAGGGTAGGAGGTGAGGACAGATGGGGGCAGTGGTGGGAGGGTGGAGGGTTGAGGGAGGGAGGGGTGGTGGATACAGTGGGGTGGGATTGCTCAGAGAGGGCAGATGATAAAGTGAGAGGGCGAGGAATTGGCATAGAAATACAGTCTGGGAAGGGGGGAGCCCTGCAATGAGGAGGGGGAAGGGGAGGGGAGTAAGTGGATGGGATGGAGATGAGAGGGGTGGGGGGATGAGGGGGATGGGGATGGGAAGGCAGTGAACGTCTATTCCCAAGTAGAAAGAAACATGGCCATCTCACAGCCAGGCTCTCGGTGTCTCAAGTTGCTCAGAAACGGCTGGCGATCAGGGCCATCATCCACTTGGGTGCCTTGATGAAGTCTGGCAGGAGGGCGCCGAGCCAGGTCAGGCCTGGTACCTGCTGCAGGAGGAACCCCAGTGATCGGTACTGCACCATGGGCCGTCCTGCAGGAGCACCGAGACAGGGAACGTCACATTGGGGTCAGCAGCCTCACCTCCCCGTGACCCGAGGCAGGGTCGAGGTTCAAGACCCCTGTGTCAGCACTTAACCTCTGCAGCTACACGATTGGGTAGAGGAGTCCAGTCAGCCCACCACTTCTGCTGCCCCATTCAATTGTGCTTGATTTCTATCAACCCCATTCTCCCATTTCTCATCACCCTAATCCTCTCGGTGATGAAGAACCCAACAATCGCTGCCTTAATTGCACCAGACCGTCACCGTCCGCGGCCACCCAGTGACCGTCACCATCCGCGGCCACCCAGTGACCGTCACCATCCGTGGCCACACAGTGACCAACCGTCACCATCCGCGGCCACCCAGTGACCGTCACCATCTGTGACCACCCAGTGACCGTCACCATCCGCGGCCACCCAGTGACCGTCACCATCTGTGACCACCCAGTGACCGTCACCATCCGCGGCCACCCAGTGACCGTCACCATCCGCGGACACCCAGTGACCGTCACCATCCGTGGCCACACAGTGACCAACCGTCACCATCCGCGGCCACCCAGTGACCGTCACCATCTGTGACCACCCAGTGACCGTCACCATCCGCGGCCACCCAGTGACCGTCACCATCCGCGACCACCCAGTGACCGTCACCATCCGCGGCCACCCAGTGACCGTCACCATCCGCGGCCACCCAGTGACCGTCACCATCCGTGGCCACACAGTGACCGTCACCATCCGTGGCCACACAGTGACCAACCGTCACCATCCGCGGCCACCCAGTGACCAACCGTCACCATCCGTGGCCACACAGTGACCAACCGTCAGCATCCGCGGCCACCCAGTGACCAACCGTCACCATCCGTGGCCACACAGTGACCAACCGTCACCATCCGCGGCCACCCAGTGACCAACCGTCACCGTCCGTGGCCACCCACATTCCCACCCCGACCTATCACCCTGTAAACCCAGCCAGGCAGTGGGGGGGGGAGCTCTCACCGTCCACGTCCACCAGCCCGTACTCGGAAGCCAGGTCAGAGGTCAGGTGCACTCTCCCCGATTTCTTCAGCAGGTTTCTGTCTGTGGAGCAGAGGAGGCGGCAGTGAGGGACGGGTGTGGAGAACACGGGGTGAGGGACGGGTGTGGAGAACACGGGGTGAGGGACGGGTGTGGAGAACACGGGGTGAGGGACGGGTGTGGAGAACACGGGGTGAGGGACGGGTGTGGAGAACACGGGGTGAGGGACGGGTGTGGAGAACACGGGGTGAGGGACGGGTGTGGAGAACACGGGGTGAGGGACGGGTGTGGAGAACACGGGGTGAGGGACGGGTGTGGAGAACACGGGGTGAGGGACGGGTGTGGAGAACACGGGGTGAGGGACGGGTGTGGAGAACACGGGGTGAGGGACGGGTGTGTAACTACAGGGGAACACGGGGTGAGGGACGGGTGTGGAGAACACGGGGTGAGGGACGGGTGAGGGACGGGTGTGGAGAACACGGGGTGAGGGACGGGTGTGGAGAACACGGGGTGAGGGACGGGTGTGGAGAACACGGGGTGAGGGACGGGTGTGGAGAACACGGGGTGAGGGACGGGTGTGGAGAACACGGGGTGAGGGACGGGTGTGGAGAACACGGGGTGAGGGACGGGTGTGGAGAACACGGGGTGAGGGACGGGTGTGGAGAACACGGGGTGAGGGACGGGTGTGGAGAACACGGGGTGAGGGACGGGTGTGTAACTACAGGGGAACACGGGGTGAGGGACGGGTGTGGAGAACACGGGGTGAGGGACGGGTGTGTAACTACAGGGGAACACGGGGTGAGGGACGGGTGTGGAGAACACGGGGTGAGGGACGGGTGTGGAGAACACGGGGTGAGGGACGGGTGTGGAGAACACGGGGTGAGGGACGGGTGTGGAGAACACGGGGTGAGGGACGGGTGTGGAGAACACGGGGTGAGGGACGGGTGTGGAGAACACGGGGTGAGGGACGGGTGTGGAGAACACGGGGTGAGGGACGGGTGTGGAGAACACGGGGTGAGGGACGGGTGTGGAGAACACGGGGTGAGGGACGGGTGTGGAGAACACGGGGTGAGGGACGGGTGTGGAGAACGGGGTGAGGGACGGGTGTGGAGAACACGGGGTGAGGGACGGGTGTGAAACCACAGGGGAACACGGGGTGAGGGACGGGTGTGAAACTACAGGTGAACACGGGGTGAGGGACGGGTGTGAAACTACAGGGGAACACGGGGTGAGGGACGGGTGTGAAACTACAGGGGAACACGGGGTGAGGGACGGGTGTGAAACTACAGGAGAACACGGGGTGAGGGACGGGTGTGAAACTACAGGGGAACACGGGGTGAGGGACGGGTGTGGAGAACACGGGGTGAGGGACGGGTGTGGAGAACACGGGGTGAGGGACGGGTGTGGAGAACACGGGGTGAGGGACGGGTGTGAAACTACAGGGGAACACGGGGTGAGGGACGGGTGTGAAACTACAGGGGAACACGGGGTGAGGGACGGGTGTGAAACTACAGGGGAACACGGGGTGAGGGACGGGTGTGGAGAACACGGGGTGAGGGACGGGTGTGAAACTACAGGGGAACACGGGGTGAGGGACGGGTGTGGAGAACACGGGGTGAGGGACGGGTGTGGAGAACACGGGGTGAGGGACGGGTGTGGAACTACAGGGGAACACGGGGTGAGGGACGGGTGTGGAACTACAGGGGAACACGGGGTGAGGGACGGGTGTGGAACTACAGGGGAACACGGGGTGAGGGACGGGTGAGAAACTACAGGGGAACACGAGGTGAGGGACGGGTGTGAAACTACAGGGGAACACGGGGTGAGGGACGGGTGTGGAGAACACGGGGTGAGGGACGGGTGTGGAGAACACGGGGTGAGGGACGGGTGTGAAACTACAGGGGAACACGGGGTGAGGGACGGGTGTGAAACTACAGGGGAACACGGGGTGAGGGACGGGTGTGAAACTACAGGGGAACACGGGGTGAGGGAAGGGTGTGAAGCTACAGGGGAACACGGGGTGAGGGACGGGTGTGAAACCACAGGGGAACACGGGGTGAGGGACGGGTGTGAAACCACAGGGGAACACGGGGTGAGGGACGGGTGTGAAACCACAGGGGAACACGGGGTGAGGGACGGGTGTGGAACTACAGGGGAACACGGGGTGAGGGACGGGTGTGGAACTACAGGAGAACACGGGGTGAGGGACGGGTGTGGAACTACAGGGGAACACGGGGTGAGGGACGGGTGTGAAACTACAGGGGAACACGGGGTGAGGGACGGGTGTGAAACTACAGGGGAACACGGGGTGAGGGACGGGTGTGAAACTACAGGGGAACACGGGGTGAGGGACGGGTGTGAAACTACAGGGGAACACGGGGTGAGGGACGGGTGTGAAACTACAGGGGAACACAGGGTGAGGGACGGGTGTGGAGAACACGGGGTGAGGGACGGGTGTGAAACTACAGGGGAATACGGGGTGAGGGAAGGGTGTGGAACTACAGGAGAACACGGGGTGAGGGACGGGTGTGAAACTACAGGGGAACACGGGGTGAGGGACGGGTGTGGAACTACAGGGGAACACGGGGTGAGGGACGGGTGTGGAACTACAGGAGAACACGGGGTGAGGGACGGGTGTGGAACTACAGGGGAACACGGGGTGAGGGACGGGTGTGGAACTACAGGGGAACACGGGGTGAGGGACGGGTGTGAAACTACAGGGGAACACGGGGTGAGGGACGGGTGTGAAACTACAGGGGAACACGGGGTGAGGGACGGGTGTGGAGAACACGGGGTGAGGGACGGGTGTGGAGAACACGGGGTGAGGGACGGGTGTGGAGAACACGGGGTGAGGGACGGGTGTGGAGAACACGGGGTGAGGGACGGGTGTGGAGAACACGGGGTGAGGGACGGGTATGGAGAACACGGGGTGAGGGACGGGTGTGGAGAACACGGGGTGAGGGACGGGTGTGGAGAACACGGGGTGAGGGACGGGTATGGAGAACACGGGGTGAGGGACGGGTGTGGAGAACACGGGGTGAGGGACGGGTATGGAGAACACGGGGTGAGGGACGGGTATGGAGAACACGGGGTGAGGGACGGGTGTGAAACTACAGGGGAATACGGGGTGAGGGAAGGGTGTGGAACTACAGGAGAACACGGGGTGAGGGACGGGTGTGAAACTACAGGGGAACACGGGGTGAGGGACGGGTGTGGAACTACAGGGGAACACGGGGTGAGGGACGGGTGTGGAACTACAGGGGAACACGGGGTGAGGGACGGGTGTGAAACTACAGGGGAACACGGGGTGAGGGACGGGTGTGGAACTACAGGAGAACACGGGGTGAGGGACGGGTGTGGAACTACAGGGGAACACGGGGTGAGGGACGGGTGTGAAACTACAGGGGAACACGGGGTGAGGGACGGGTGTGGAGAACACGGGGTGAGGGACGGGTGTGGAGAACACGGGGTGAGGGACGGGTATGGAGAACACGGGGTGAGGGACGGGTGTGGAGAACACGGGGTGAGGGACGGGTGTGAAACCACAGGGGAACACGGGGTGAGGGACGGGTGTGAAACTACAGGGGAACACGGGGTGAGGGACGGGTGTGGAGAACACGGGGTGAGGGACGGGTGTGGAGAACACGGGGTGAGGGACGGGTGTGGAACTACAGGGGAACACGGGGTGAGGGACGGGTGTGAAACTGCAGGGGAACACGGGGTGAGGGACGGGTGTGAAACTGCAGGGGAACACGGGGTGAGGGACGGGTGTGGAACTACAGGGGAACACGGGGTGAGGGACGGGTGTGAAACTACAGGGGAACACGGGGTGAGGGACGGGTGTGAAACTACAGGGGAACACGGGGTGAGGGACGGGTGTGGAACCACAGGGGAACACGGGGTGAGGGACAGGTGTGGAACTACAGGAGAACATGGGGTGAGGGACGGGTATGGAGAACACGGGGTGAGGGACGGGTATGGAGAACACGGGGTGAGGGACGGGTGTGAAACTACAGGGGAATACGGGGTGAGGGAAGGGTGTGGAACTACAGGAGAACACGGGGTGAGGGACGGGTGTGAAACTACAGGGGAACATGGGGTGAGGGACGGGTGTGGAACTACAGGGGAACACGGGGTGAGGGACGGGTGTGGAACTACAGGGGAACACGGGGTGAGGGACGAGTGTGAAACTACAGGGGAACACGGGGTGAGGGACGGGTGTGGAACTACAGGAGAACACGGGGTGAGGGACGGGTGTGGAACTACAGGGGAACACGGGGTGAGGGACGGGTGTGAAACTACAGGGGAACACGGGGTGAGGGACGGGTGTGGAGAACACGGGGTGAGGGACGGGTGTGGAACTACAGGGGAACACGGGGTGAGGGACGGGTGTGAAACTACAGGGGAACACGGGGTGAGGGACGGGTGTGAAACCACAGGGGAACACGGGGTGAGGGACGGGTGTGAAACTACAGGGGAACACGGGGTGAGGGACGGGTGTGGAGAACACGGGGTGAGGGACGGGTGTGGAACTACAGGGGAACACGGGGTGAGGGACGGGTGTGAAACTGCAGGGGAACACGGGGTGAGGGACGGGTGTGAAACTGCAGGGGAACACGGGGTGAGGGACGGGTGTGGAACTACAGGGGAACACGGGGTGAGGGACGGGTGTGAAACTACAGGGGAACACGGGGTGAGGGACGGGTGTGAAACCACAGGGGAACACGGGGTGAGGGACGGGTGTGAAACCACAGGAGAACACGGGGTGAGGGACGGGTGTGGAACCACAGGGGAACACGGGGTGAGGGACAGGTGTGGAACTACAGGAGAACATGGGGTGAGGGACGGGTGTGAAACTACAGGGGAACATGGGGTGAGGGACGGCTGTGAAACTACAGAACACGGGGTGAGGAGTTTCAAATAAGTGAATGCGGGGGTGAGTGGACTGTACTGGGGGGGGTGACAGAGGAGTTGTTGCCACCAGTGGAAAAGTCTCAAGTGGAGAGAGTTTCAAGATCACAAGATCAGAAGATGAGGTCATTTAACAGCGAGAGGAAGGTGGAGGGTGTTCGAGCTTTAACAGGGTGCTGAGGGCCTGGAATTCTCAACCCCGGATGGCAGAGGGTGGGGGGGGGGGGGGCAGGTCATTTAAAGGGGAGGGGGATACATTGTGGAGGGACGGTGGAGGTTCGTAGATAG
Source organism: Hypanus sabinus (assembly GCF_030144855.1). Classification (NCBI taxonomy): domain Eukaryota; kingdom Metazoa; phylum Chordata; class Chondrichthyes; order Myliobatiformes; family Dasyatidae; genus Hypanus; species Hypanus sabinus. Next base: position 17,939,084 of record NC_082731.1, read on the forward strand.
GGTGTTGAGAGGAGGGCTGATCTGATACCGCAGCCGGGGATGCTGTGGAGACAGCGCGTGGATACCAGTGCCTGTGAAGGCAAACCCTGACAAGTGGCCGGGGCTACGGCCCAGTCCATCACAGGTAAAGCCCCCCCCCCATCACCCTGCACATCGACGAGGAGCAGCATCCATCATCAGGGACCCCCGGCCTCCAGGCCGTGCTCCATTCTCACTGCTGCCGTCGAGACGGACGTAGAGGAGCCTCAGGACCCACAGCACCAGGTTCAGGAACAGTTACAACCCCTCAGCCATCAGGCTCCTGAACCAGACGGGATAACTTCACTCGTCTCAACACTGAACTGATTCCACAGCCTATGGACTCACTTTCACGGACTCTTCATCTCACGTTCCCGACACATTGCTTATTTAGAGGGTACATTATTTAGTTTTATTTTGTATGTTCACAGCTTGTTGTTTTTGCACATTGGTGGTTTGTCTGTCTCTGTGTCTCGTGTCGTTTTTCCGTTGAATCTATTATGTTTACTGTGAATGCCCAGGGGAAAATGAACCTCAGGGTTGGAAACAGGGACAATTCTATGGGCTGATGATAAATTTACTTTGAACACGGGGTCAGGCTGACCCTGGCGGAGTGGGGCAAAGTCACAGGGCTTCGGCGGAGTGAGGGGACAGGCTGGGAGTGGAACGAGGGTGTGGAGGGGAGGCATTTGGAGAGGTGGGGAGAGGGAGGTGGGGGTGAAAAGAGGGAGGAGGGGAGGGGGATGTGGGAGATGGGGGGGGTTTGAATGGTTCTCACCTGTAGCCAAGGCAACGATGCAGAGGCCGCTCATCTCCGGCGTCTCCCCGCGGCTGATAAGTTTGGCCATCTGTAACCGAGCCACAGGAATGGTTCAGCACACCCTCTCCCCGCCCTGCGTCCAGACTCCCCACCCCACCGACCCTCCTCCCAACCTGTACTCACCACCTCCACCCCAGGAGATCTCGGCAGATCGCCCTCTGTGAATCCCCCCCCCCCCACCGCCCTGCCCGGATCCCGCGGGGCCCGCTGACCTGCACGTCGCTGGGGGTCTCCGCTGGGGCGTCGAGGAGTTTGATGGCGGTCTCGGTGCGGACGGCCCCCGGCCACAGCGACAGGCAGGAGACGCCATGTCTCCTCAGCTCCACCGCACAGTCCTGGGCCAGCCGGTCACACTGCGGGATGGGGGGGGGGGGGGGGAGAGGGGAGGCAAGAGAGTGTGACAGTGAGTGATGAGGGAGAGAGGAAGGGGAATGGAGAGACCGAGGTGTGAGGGGGACAGGGATGTCTTCCTGGGTGGGGGCTGGGGTATATGGAACAGGGGTGAGAGGGGAATAGTGAGCTGTGAGGGGAGGGGGAATGGGTGCACAGGGGAGGGAGATGAGTTTGGGATGAGGGGGGGATGGGGAAAGTGAGGGGAGGGGGATGAGGGGTGTTTGGAGGACTGAGATGAGTAGGGGTGAGGGGAGTGGAGGAAGGAAGGGAGATGAGACTGGGAGTCAGAGGAGATGGGGTGAGGACAGACGGGGGTCTGAGGGGAGGGAAGAGTAGGGTATGAGGGGGTGAAATCAACACCTACCGCGGCCTTGCCCACTCCGTAGGCGACGTTGAAGGTGTATCTCAGGCCCCCCATGGAGGAGATGACCACGATCAACCCCCTCCCCGCCTTCACCATCATCCGGGCCCCGTACACAGAGCACAGGTAGTGACCCCTGGGGGCAGAGAGAGGGGGTGTCAATGGTGTGAGCACATTCCCTCGCCTCTCCACAAACCCTCGACCTTCCCCCCCCCTTCAGTCTTTCAACCCCCCCATCCTGAACCTCTCCAAGTCTCATACTCCTCCAGACATCAGTCTTTTCCATGCACCAAGGCCGCCTCCCCTCCACACCCGCCATTGGGAGCTCCGTCACTTAGAAGGTGTCTACCCCCTTCCTCTGGCACCTCCACAGTGAGGAGAAGGGAGGGGAGGGGAGTGGTACTGACCCCAGGGGGTGAGGGGATGGGGAGGGGTGGTACTGACCCCAGGGGGTGATGGGAGGGGTGGTACTGACCCCAGGGGGTGAGGGGATGTGGAGGGGTGGTACTAACCCCAGAGGGTCAGGGGAGGGTGATGCCAATCCCAGAGGTTGAGGGGAGGGTGATAACAACCCCAGGGGGTAAGGGGAGGGTGATAACAATCCCAGAGGTTGAGGGGAGGGTGATAACCCCAGGGGGTAAGGGGAGGGTGATAACAATCCCAGAGGTTGAGGGGAGGGTTGATACCAACTCCAGAGGGTCAGGGGAGGGGTGGTACCAACCCCAGAGGGTGAGGGGATGTGGAGGGGTGGTACTAACCCCAGAGGGTCAGGGGAGGGTGATGCCAATCCCAGAGGTTGAGGGGAGGGTGATAACAACCCCAGGGGGTAAGGGGAGGGTGATAACAATCCCAGAGGTTGAGGGGAGGGTGATAACCCCAGGGGATAAGGGGAGGGTGATAACAATCCCAGAGGTTGAGGGGAGGGTTGATACCAACTCCAGGGTGTGAGGGGAGGGGTGGTACCAATCCCAGAGGTTGAGAGGAGGTGCGGGGTCGTACGAACCCCAGAGGGTCAGGGGAGGGGTGATACCAAACCCAGAGGGTCAGGGGAGGGGTGATACCAACCCCAGAGGGTAAGGGGAGGGGGGGGTACCAACCCCAGAGGGTAAGGGGAGGGGTGATACCAACCCCAGAGGGTAAGGGGAGGGGGGGTACCAACCCCAGGGTGTGAGGGGAGGGGTGATACCAACCCCAGAGGGTAAGGGGAGGGGGGGTACCAACCCCAGGGTGTGAGGGGAGGGGGGGTACCAACCCCAGAGGGTAAGGGGAGGGGTGATACCAACCCCAGTGGGTAAGGGGAGGGGGGTACCAACCCCAGGGTGTGAGGGGAGGGGGGGTACCAACCCCAGAGGGTAAGGGGAGGTGGGGTACCAACCCCAGGGTGTGAGGGGAGGGGTGCTACCAACCCCAGAGGGTGAGGGGAGGGGGGTACCAACCCCAGAAGGTAAGGGGAGGGGGGGTACCAACCCCAGGGTGTGAGGGGAGGGGGGTACCAATCCCAGAGGGTAAGGGGAGGGGGGGTACCAACCCCAGGGTGTGAGGGGAGGGGTGGTACCAACCCCAGAGGGTAAAGGGAGGGGGGGTACCAACCCCAGGGTGTGAGGGGAGGGGGGGGTACCAACCCCAGAGGGTAAGGGGGGGGGGGGGTACCAACCCCAGGGTGTGAGGGGAAGGGTGCTACCAATCCCAGAGGTTGAGGGGAGGGGTGGTACCAACCCCAGGGGGTCAGGGGAGGGTGATACCAACCCCAGAGGGTCAGGGGAGGGTGGTACAAACTCAAGGGTCAGGGGAGGGGTGGTACCAATCCCAGGGTGTGAGGGGAGGGGAGGGGGGGTACCAACCCCAGAGGGTCAGGGGAGGGGTGGTACCAACCCCAGGGGGTCAGGGGAGGGGGTTACCAATCCCAGAGGGTCAGGGGGGGTGGTACAAACCCCAGGGGGTAAGGGGAGGGTGATACCAACCCCAGGGTGTGAGGGGAGGGGTGGTACCAACCCCAGGGTGTGAGGGGAGGGGTGGTACCAACCCCAGAGGGTCAGGGGAGGGGTGGTACCAATCCCAGGGGGTAAGTGGAGGGTTATTCCAATCCCAGAGCGTCAGGGGAGGGGAGGGTTGGTACCAACCCCAGGGGGTGAGGGGGATGGTCAGGAAGGAGCAAGGGAGAAAGAAAGAAAGGGAATCTGTCCCATGTCCCCGTTTCCCAGCTGGCCCGACTCACCGCAGTCCCACATTATTGATGTCGTCCCAGATCAAGGGTGGCGTCTCCCAGAAAGGCTGATTGCGGTTCCTGAAGATGGCCTGTGACAACACAACAGAGATTCCAGCCCCACACTCCAACTCAGCCTGCACTGGGGGCAGGACACGGGGGGGGGGGGGGGGAGGTGAGGGGACAGGGCCAGCTTTTAGCCACTGGGTGATAGGCGAGAGGAAGTGGGAAGGATTAGTGGGGACAGGGCAAATGTGGTAGGGGGAGGAAGGGGGGTGTGTAGAGCATGTGGAAAGTGGAAGGGGGAGTGGAGGAGGGAGTGGGGGCAGTGTCAATAGGGAAGAGGGGAGGTGTGACCTGGTGAAAGGGGGAGAAGTGAATGGGGGATGGAACAAGGGCTGAGAGAGAAGGGGAGAGGGGAGGAGTGGGAACAGGGAGGAGGGGGAGAGGGGTGGAGTGGGGACGGGGAGGAGGAAGCGGGGGAGGGGAAGCGGGGGAGGGGAGGTGGGGACGGGGAGGAGGTACAGGAGAGGAGGGGGAGAGTGAAGGAAGGTAGGGGAGGAGGAGTGGGAGGGGAGGAGTGGGGACGGGGAAGGAGGGGGAGGGGAGGAGTGGGGATGGGGAGGAGTGGGGACAGGGGAGGAGGGGGGACATTGGAGGAGGGAGAGGGGAGGAGTGGGGATGGGGAGGAGGTACAGGGTAGGAGGGGGTGAGGGGAAGAAGGTAGGGGAGGAGGAGTGGGAGGGGAGGAGGGCAGAGGGGAGGAGGGGGGGACAGGGGAGGAATGGGAGAGGGGCGGAGTGGGGCCGGGGAGGAGTGGGACAGGGGAGGAGTGGGACAGGGGAGGAGTGGGACAGGGGAGGAGTGGGACAGGGGAGGAGTGGGACAGGGGAGGAGTGGGACAGGGGAGGAGGTACAGGGGAGGAGGGGGAGAGTGGGGGAGGAGGAGTGGGAGGGAAGGTGGGGGGGAGGGGAGGAGGGGGACAGGAGAGGGGGACAGGGGAGGAGTGGGAGGGGAGGAGGTACAGGGGAGGAGGGGGAGAGTGGGGAGGAGGAGTGGGAGGTGAGGTGGGGGAGGGAAGGTGGGGGGAGGGGAGGAGTGGGAGGGGAGGAGGTACAGGGGAGGAGGGGAGAGTGGGGAGGTGGAGTGGGAGGGGAGGTGGGGGAGAGAAGGTAGGAGGAGGGGAGGAGTGGGGACGGGGAGGAGTGGGAGAGGGGAGGAGTGTGGACAGGGGAGGAGTGGGGTCAGGGGAGGAGGGAGAGGGGAGGAGTGGGGAGAGGGGAGGAGTGGGGACAGGGGAGGAGGGGGGACAGGGGAGGAGGGGGGACAGGGGAGGAGGGGGGACAGGGGAGGAGGGGGAGAGGGGGGGGACAGGGGAGGAGGGGAAGAGGGGTGGGAGAGGGGAGGAGTGGGGACGGGAGGAGTGGGACAGGGGAGGAGTGGGACAGGGGAGGAGTGGGGACGGGAGGAGGGGGGACAGGGGAGGAGGGGGAACAGGGGAGGAGGGGGGACAGGGGAGGAGGGGGGACAGGGGAGGAGGGGGGACAGGGGAGGAGGGGGAGAGGGGTGGGAGAGGGGAGGAGTGGGAGAGGGGAGGAATGGGGACGGGAGGAGGGGGGACAGGGGAGGAGGGGGGACAGGGGAGGAGTGGGGACAGGGGAGGAGTGGGGACAGGGGAGGAGTGGGGACAGGGGAGGAGTGGGACAGGGGAGGAGTGGGACAGGGGAGGAGTGGGGACAGGGGAGGAGTGGGGACGGGGAGGTGTGAGTGTGGGGGAGGAGTGGTGGGAGGGAAGGTGGTGGGGTGGGGAGGAGGGGGACAGGAGAGGGGGACAGGGGAGGAATGGGAGGGGAGGAGGTACAGGGGAGGAGGGGGAGAGTGGGGGAGGCGGAGCGGGAGGGAAGGTTGGGGGGTGGGGAGGAGGGGGACAGGGGAGGAGTGGGAGGGGAGGAGGTACAGGGGAGGAGGGGGAGAGTGGGGAGGAGGATTGGGAGGGGAGGAGGGGGACAGGGGAGGAGTGGGGGACGGGGAGTTGTGAGAGTGGGGGAGGAGGGGGAGAGTGGGGAGGAGGATTGGGAGGGAAGGTGGGGGGGAGAGGAGGAGGGGGACAGGGGAGGAGGTACAGGGGAGAGTGGGGGAGGAGGAGTGGGAGGGGAGCTGGGGGGACGGGAGGAGGTGGACAGGGGAGTAGTGGGAGGGGAGGAGGTACAGGGGAGGAGGCGGAGAGTGGGGAGGAGGAGTGGGAGGGAAGGTGGGGGGAGGGGAGGAGTGGGGACAGGGGAGGAGTGGGGACGGGGAGGAGTGGGGACAGGGGAGGAGTGGGGACGGGGAGGAGTGGGGACGGGGAGGAGTGGGACAGGGGAGGAGTGGGACGGGGGAGGAGTGGGACGGGGGAGGAGGGGGGACGGGGGAGGAGGGGGGACGGGGGAGGAGGGGGGACGGGGGAGGAGGGGGGACGGGGGAGGAGGGGGAACGGGGGAGGAGTGGGGACGGGGGGAGGAGTGGGGACGGGGAGGAGTGGGGACGGGGAGGAGTGGGGACGGGGAGGAGTGGGGACGAGGAGGAGTGGGGACGGGGAGGACTGGGACATTGGAGGAGGGGGAGGGGAGGAGTGGGGATGGGGAGGAGTGGTGACGGGGAGGATTGGGGAGGGGGAGGAGTGGGACAGGGGAGGAGTGGGGACAGGGGAGGAGTGGGGACAGGGGAGGAGTGGGGACAGGGGAGGAGTGGGGAGAGGGGAGGAGTTGGAGAGGGGAGGAGTGGGGACAGGGGAGGAGTGGGACAGGGGAGGAGGGGGACAGGGGAGGAGGGGGACAGGGGAGGAGGGGGACAGGGGAGGAGGGGGATGGGAGGAGTGGGGATAGGGGAGGAGTGGGGACTGGGAGGAGTGGGGACAGGGAGGAGTGGGGACAGGGAGGAGTGGGGACAGGGGAGGAGTGGGGACAGGGGAGGAGTGGGGACAGGGGAGGAGTGGGGACAGGGAGGAGTGGGGACAGGGAGGAGTGGGGACAGGGAGGAGTGGGGACAGGGAGGAGTGGGGACAGGGAGGAGGGGGGACCGGGGAGGAGGGGGACCGGGGAGGAGGGGGACCGGGAGGAGGGGGACCGGGGAGGAGGGGGACCGGGGAGGAGGGGGACCGGGGAGGAGGGGGACAGGGGAGGAGGGGGACAGGGGAGGAGGAACAGGGGAGGAGGTACAGGGGAGGAGGTACAGGGGAGGAGGGGGAGAGTGGGGAGGAGGAGTGGGAGGGAAGGTGGGGGGAGGGGAGGAGTGGCAGTGGAGGAGTGGTGACAGGGGAGGAGTGGGGACAGGGGAGGAGAGGGGTGAGGGGAGGAGTGGGGTGAGGGGAGGAGTAGGGACAGGGGGAGTAGGGACTGGGGGAGTGGGGACAGGGGAGGAGTGGGGACAGGGGAGGAGTGGGGACAGGGGAGGAGTGGGGACAGGGGAGGAGTGGGGACAGGGGAGGAGTGGGGACAGGGGAGGAGTGGGGACAGGGGAGGAGTGGGACAGGGGAGGAGTGGGACAGGGGAGGAGTGGGACAGGGGAGGAGTGGGACAGGGGAGGAGTGGGGGACAGGGGAGGAGCGGGACAGGGGAGGAGCGGGAGAGGGGAGGAGCGGGACAGGGGAGGAGCGGAGAGGGGAGGAGCGGGGACAGGGGAGGAGCGGGACAGGGGAGGAGCGGGACAGGGGAGGAGCGGGACAGGGGAGGAGCGGGACAGGGGAGGAGCGGGGACAGGGGAGGAGGGGGACAGGGGAGGAGGGGGACAGGGGAGGAGCGGGGACAGGGGAGGAGCGGGACAGGGGAGGAGCGGGACAGGGGAGGAGCGGGACAGGGGAGGAGCGGGACAGGGGAGGAGCGGGACAGGGGAGGAGCGGGACAGGGGAGGAGCGGGACAGGGGAGGAGCGGGACAGGGGAGGAGCGGGACAGGGGAGGAGCGGGACAGGGGAGGAGCGGGACAGGGGAGGAGCGGGACAGGGGAGGAGCGGGACAGGGAGGAGCGGGACAGGGGAGGAGGTACAGGGGAGGAGGTACAGGGGAGGAGGTACAGGGGAGGAGGTACAGGGGAGGAGGTACAGGGGAGGAGGGGAAGAGTGGGGAGGAGGAGTGGGAGGGGAGGTGGGGGAGGGGAGGAGGGGGACAGGGGAGGAGTGGGGACGGGGAGTAGTGGGAGGGAGGAGTGGGGACAGGGGAGGAATGGGGACGGGGAGGAGTGGGGACGGGGAGGAGTGGGGACTGGGAGGAGTGGGGACGGGGAGGAGTGGGACAGGGGAGGAGGGGGACAGGGGAGGAGGGGGGACAGGGGAGGAGTGGGGACAGGGGAGGAGTGGGGACAGGGGAGGAGTGGGGACAGGGGAGGAGTGGGGACAGGGGAGGAGGGGGGACAGGGGAGGAGGGGGAGAGGGGGGGGACAGGGGAGGAGGGGAAGAGGGGTGGGAGAGGGGAGGAGTGGGGACGGGAGGAGTGGGACAGGGGAGGAGTGGGACAGGGGAGGAGTGGGGACGGGAGGAGGGGGGACAGGGGAGGAGGGGGAACAGGGGAGGAGGGGGGACAGGGGAGGAGGGGGGACAGGGGAGGAGGGGGGACAGGGGAGGAGGGGGAGAGGGGTGGGAGAGGGGAGGAGTGGGAGAGGGGAGGAATGGGGACGGGAGGAGGGGGGACAGGGGAGGAGGGGGGACAGGGGAGGAGTGGGGACAGGGGAGGAGTGGGGACAGGGGAGGAGTGGGGACAGGGGAGGAGTGGGACAGGGGAGGAGTGGGACAGGGGAGGAGTGGGGGACAGGGGAGGAGTGGGGACGGGGAGGTGTGAGTGTGGGGGAGGAGTGGTGGGAGGGAAGGTGGTGGGGTGGGGAGGAGGGGGACAGGAGAGGGGGACAGGGGAGGAATGGGAGGGGAGGAGGTACAGGGGAGGAGGGGGAGAGTGGGGGAGGCGGAGCGGGAGGGAAGGTTGGGGGGTGGGGAGGAGGGGGACAGGGGAGGAGTGGGAGGGGAGGAGGTACAGGGGAGGAGGGGGAGAGTGGGGAGGAGGATTGGGAGGGGAGGAGGGGGACAGGGGAGGAGTGGGGACGGGGAGTTGTGAGAGTGGGGGAGGAGGGGGAGAGTGGGGAGGAGGATTGGGAGGGAAGGTGGGGGGAGAGGAGGAGGGGGACAGGGGAGGAGGTACAGGGGAGAGTGGGGGAGGAGGAGTGGGAGGGGAGCTGGGGGGACGGGAGGAGGTGGACAGGGGAGTAGTGGGAGGGGAGGAGGTACAGGGGAGGAGGCGGAGAGTGGGGAGGAGGAGTGGGAGGGAAGGTGGGGGGAGGGGGAGGAGTGGGGACAGGGGAGGAGTGGGGACGGGGAGGAGTGGGGACAGGGGAGGAGTGGGGACGGGGAGGAGTGGGGACGGGGAGGAGTGGGACAGGGGAGGAGTGGGACAGGGGAGGAGTGGGACGGGGGAGGAGGGGGGGACGGGGGAGGAGGGGGGACGGGGGAGGAGGGGGGACGGGGGAGGAGGGGGGACGGGGGAGGAGGGGGGACGGGGGAGGAGGGGGGACGGGGGAGGAGGGGGGACGGGGGAGGAGGGGGGACGGGGGAGGAGGGGGAACGGGGGAGGAGTGGGGACGGGGGAGGAGTGGGGACGGGGAGGAGTGGGGGACGGGGAGGAGTGGGGACGAGGAGGAGTGGGGACGGGGAGGACTGGGACATTGGAGGAGGGGGAGGGGAGGAGTGGGGATGGGGAGGAGTGGTGACGGGGAGGATTGGGGAGGGGGAGGAGTGGGACAGGGGAGGAGTGGGGACAGGGGAGGAGTGGGGACAGGGGAGGAGTGGGGACAGGGGAGGAGTGGGGAGAGGGGAGGAGTTGGAGAGGGGAGGAGTGGGGACAGGGGAGGAGTGGGACAGGGGAGGAGGGGGACAGGGGAGGAGGGGGACAGGGGAGGAGGGGGACAGGGGAGGAGGGGGATGGGAGGAGTGGGGATAGGGGAGGAGTGGGGGACTGGGAGGAGTGGGGACAGGGAGGAGTGGGGACAGGGAGGAGTGGGGACAGGGGAGGAGTGGGGACAGGGGAGGAGTGGGGACAGGGAGGAGTGGGGACAGGGAGGAGTGGGGACAGGGAGGAGTGGGGACAGGGAGGAGGGGGACCGGGGAGGAGGGGGACCGGGGAGGAGGGGGACCGGGGAGGAGGGGGACCGGGGAGGAGGGGGACCGGGGAGGAGGGGGACAGGGGAGGAGGGGGACAGGGGAGGAGGAACAGGGGAGGAGGTACAGGGGAGGAGGTACAGGGGAGGAGGGGGAGAGTGGGGAGGAGGAGTGGGAGGGAAGGTGGGGGGAGGGGAGGAGTGGCAGTGGAGGAGTGGTGACAGGGGAGGAGTGGGGACAGGGGAGGAGAGGGGTGAGGGGAGGAGTGGGGTGAGGGGAGGAGTAGGGACAGGGGGAGTAGGGACTGGGGGAGTGGGGACAGGGGGAGGAGTGGGGACAGGGGAGGAGTGGGGACAGGGGAGGAGTGGGGACAGGGGAGGAGTGGGGACAGGGGAGGAGTGGGACAGGGGAGGAGTGGGACAGGGGAGGAGTGGGACAGGGGAGGAGTGGGACAGGGGAGGAGTGGGGACAGGGGAGGAGCGGGACAGGGGAGGAGCGGGAGAGGGGAGGAGCGGGGACAGGGGAGGAGCGGGACAGGGGAGGAGCGGGACAGGGGAGGAGCGGGACAGGGGAGGAGCGGGACAGGGGAGGAGCGGGGACAGGGGAGGAGGGGGACAGGGGAGGAGGGGGACAGGGGAGGAGCGGGACAGGGGAGGAGCGGGACAGGGGAGGAGCGGGACAGGGGAGGAGCGGGACAGGGGAGGAGCGGGACAGGGGAGGAGCGGGACAGGGGAGGAGCGGGACAGGGGAGGAGCGGGACAGGGGAGGAGCGGGACAGGGGAGGAGCGGGACAGGGGAGGAGCGGGACAGGGGAGGAGCGGGACAGGGGAGGAGCGGGACAGGGGAGGAGCGGGACAGGGGAGGAGGTACAGGGGAGGAGGTACAGGGGAGGAGGTACAGGGGAGGAGGTACAGGGGAGGAGGTACAGGGGAGGAGGTACAGGGGAGGAGGGGAAGAGTGGGGGAGGAGGAGTGGGAGGGGAGGTGGGGGAGGGGAGGAGGGGGACAGGGGAGGAGTGGGGACGGGGAGTAGTGGGAGGGAGGAGTGGGGACAGGGGAGGAATGGGGACGGGGAGGAGTGGGGACGGGGAGGAGTGGGGACGGGGAGGAGTGGGGACGGGGAGGAGTGGGGACGGGGAGGAGTGGGACAGGGGAGGAGGGGGACAGGGGAGGAGGGGGACAGGGGAGGAGTGGGGACAGGGGAGGAGTGGGGACAGGGGAGGAGTGGGGACAGGGGAGGAGTGGGGACAGGGGAGGAGTGGGGACAGGGAGGAGTGGGGACAGGGAGGAGTGGGGACAGGGAGGAGTGGGGACAGGGAGGAGGGGGACCGGGGAGGAGGGGGACCGGGGAGGAGGGGGACAGGGGAGGAGGGGGACAGGGGAGGAGGTACAGGGGAGGAGGGGGAGAGTGGGGAGGAGGAGTGGGAGGGAAGGTGGGGGGTGGGGAGGAGTGGTGACAGGGGAGGAGTGGGGACAGGGGAGGAGAGGGGTGAGGGGAGGAGTGGGGTGAGGGGAGGAGTGGGGTGAGGGGAGGAGTAGGGACTGGGGGAGTGGGGACAGGGGAGGAGTGGGGACAGGGGAGGAGTGGGGACAGGGGAGGAGTGGGGACAGGGGAGGAGTGGGGTCAGGGTTGGAGTGGGGACAGGGGAGGAGTGGGGACAGGGGAGGAGTGGGACAGGGGAGGAGTGGGACAGGGGAGGAGTGGGACAGGGGAGGAGTGGGGACAGGGGAGGAGCGGGACAGGGGAGGAGCGGGAGAGGGGAGGAGCGGGGACAGGGGAGGAGCGGGACAGGGGAGGAGCGGGACAGGGGAGGAGCGGGACAGGGGAGGAGCGGGAGAGGGAAGGAGCGGGGACAGGGGAGGAGGGGGACAGGGGAGGAGCGGGACAGGGGAGGAGCGGGACAGGGGAGGAGCGGGACAGGGGAGGAGGTACAGGGGAGGAGGTACAGGGGAGGAGGTACAGGGGAGGTACAGGGGAGGAGGTACAGGGGAGGAGGTACAGGGGAGGAGGTACAGGGGAGGAGGTACAGGGGAGGAGGGGAAGAGTGGGGGAGGAGGAGTGGGAGGGGAGGTGGGGGAGGGGAGGAGGGGGACAGGGGAGGAGTGGGGACGGGGAGTAGTGGGAGGGAGGAGTGGGGACAGGGGAGGAGTGGGGACGGGGAGGAGTGGGGACGGGGAGGAGTGGGGACGGGGAGGAGTGGGGACGGGGAGGAGTGGGGACGGGGAGGAGTGGGACAGGGGAGGAGTGGGACAGGGGAGGAGTGGTTAGGGGAGGAGTGGGACAGGGGAGGAGTGGGACAGGGGAGGAGGGGGGAGAGGGGAGGAGGGGGGGACGGGGGAGGAGGGGGGGACGGGGGAGGAGGGGGGACGGGGGAGGAGGGGGGACAGGGGAGGAGGGGGGACGGGGGAGGAGGGGGGACGGGAGAGGAGTGGGGACGGGGGGAGGAGTGGGGACGGGGGAGGAGTGGGGACGGGGAGGAGTGGGGACGAGGAGGAGTGGGGACGGGGAGGACTGGGACATTGGAGGAGGGGGAGGGGAGGAGTGGGGATGGGGAGGAGTGGTGACGGGGAGGATTGGGGAGGGGGAGGAGTGGGACAGGGGAGGAGTGGGGACAGGGGAGGAGTGGGGACAGGGGAGGAGTGGGGACAGGGGAGGAGTGGGGACAGGGGAGGAGTGGGGACAGGGGAGGAGTGGGGAGAGGGGAGGAGTGGGGACAGGGGAGGAGTGGGACAGGGGAGGAGTGGGACAGGGGAGGAGTGGGACAGGGGAGGAGTGGGACAGGGGAGCAGGTACAGGGGATGAGGGGGAGAGTGGAGGAGTGGGAGTGGGGAGGAGTGGGAGTGGGGAGGAGTGGGAGAGGGGAGGAGTGGGAGAGGGGAGGAGTGGGAGAGGGGAGGAGTGGGAGAGGGGAGGTGTTGGGAGAGGGGAGGAGTGGGAGAGGGGAGGAGTGGGAGAGGGGAGGAGTGGGGACAGGGGAGGAGAGGGGACAGGGGAGGAGAGGGGACAGGGGAGGAGAGGGGTCAGGGGAGGAGTGGGGACAGGGGAGGAGTGGGGACAGGGGAGGAGTGGGGACAGGGGGAGGAGTGGGGACAGGGGAGGAGTGGGGACAGGGGAGGAGTGGGAGAAGGGAGGAGTGGGGACAGGAAGGAGTGGGACAGGGGAGGAGTGGGGACAGTGGGAGGAGTGGGGACAGGGGAGGAGTGGGGACGGGGAGGTGTTAGTGTGGGGGAGGAGTGGTGGGAGGGAAGGTGGTGGGGTTGGGAGGAGGGGGACAGGAGAGGGGGACAGGGGAGGAATGGGAGGGGAGGAGGTACAGGGGAGGAGGGGGAGAGTGGGGGAGGCGGAGTGGGAGGGAAGGTTGGGGGGTGGGGAGGAGGGGGACAGGGGAGGAGTGGGAGGGGAGGAGGTACAGGGGAGGAGGGGGAGAGTGGGGAGGAGGATTGGGAGGGGAGGTGGGGGGAGGGGAGGAGGGGGACAGGGGAGGAGTGGGGACGGGGAGGTGTGAGAGTGGGGGAGGAGGGGGAGAGTGGGGAGGAGGATTGGGAGGGAAGGTGGGGGGAGAGGAGGAGGGGGACAGGAGAGGAGGACAGGGGAGGAGGTACAGGGGAGAGTGGGGGAGGAGGAGTGGGAGGGGAGCTGGGGGGACGGGAGGAGGTGGACAGGGGAGTAGTGGGAGGGGAGGAGGTACAGGGGAGGAGGCGGAGAGTGGGGAGGAGGAGTGGCAGGGAAGGTGGGGGGAGGGGAGGAGTGGGGACGGGGAGGAGTGGGGACAGGGGAGGAGTGGGACGGGGGAGGAGAGGGACGGGGGAGGAGTGGGACGGGGGAGGAGTGGGACGGGGGAGGAGGGGGGACGGGGGAGGAGGGGGGACGGGGGAGGAGGGGGGACGGGGGAGGAGGGGGGACGGGGGAGGAGGGGGGACGGGGGAGGAGGGGGGACGGGGGATGAGGGGGGACGGGGGAGGAGGGGGGACGGGGGAGGAGGGGGGACGGGGGAGGAGTGGGGACGGGGGAGGAGTGGGGACGGGGAGGAGTGGGGACGGGGAGGAGTGGGGACGGGGTGGAGTGGGGACGGGGAGGACTGGGACATTGGAGGAGGGGGAGGGGAGGAGTGGGACAGGGGAGGAGGGGGGACGGGGGAGGAGGGGGGACGGGGGAGGAGGGGGGACGGGGGAGGAGGGGGGACGGGGGAGGAGTGGTGACGGGGAGGATTGGGGAGGGGGAGGAGTGGGACAGGGAGGAGTGGGGACAGGGGATGAGTGGGGACAGGGGAGGAGTGGGGACAGGGGAGGAGTGGGGACAGGGGAGGAGTGGGGACAGGGGAGGAGTGGGGAGAGGGGAGGAGTGGGGAGAGGGGAGGAGTTGGAGAGGAGAGGAGTTGGAGAGGGGAGGAGTGGGGACAGGGGAGGAGTGGGACAGGGGAGGAGGGGGACAGGGGAGGAGGGGGATGGGAGGAGTGGGGATAGGGGAGGAGTGGGGATAGGAGAGGAGTGGGGATAGGGGAGGAGTGGGGATAGGGGAGGAGTGGGGATAGGGGAGGAGTGGGGATAGGGGAGGAGTGGGGACTGGGAGGAGTGGGGACTGGGAGGAGTGGGGACTGGGAGGAGTGGGGACAGGGAGGAGTGGGGGACAGTGAGGAGTGGGGACAGGGAGGAGTGGGGACAGGGGAGGAGGGGGACAGGGGAGGAGGGGGACAGGGGAGGAGGGGGACAGGGGAGGAGTGGGACAGGGGGAGGAGTGGGGACAGGGGAGGAGTGGGGACAGGGGAGGAGTGGGGACAGGGGAGGAGCGGGGACAGGGGAGGAGCGGGGACAGGGGAGGAGCGGGACAGGGGAGGAGCGGGAGAGGGGAGGAGCGGGGACAGGGGAGGAGCGGGACAGGGGAGGAGCGGGACAGTGGAGGAGCGGGACAGGGGAGGAGCGGGAGAGGGAAGGAGCGGGGACAGGGGAGGAGGGGGACAGGGGAGGAGCGGGACAGGGGAGGAGCGGGACAGGGGAGGAGCGGGACAGGGGAGGAGCGGGACAGGGGAGGAGCGGGACAGGGGAGGAGCGGGACAGGGGAGGAGCGGGACAGGGGAGGAGCGGGACAGGGGAGGAGCGGGACAGGGGAGGAGCGGGACAGGGGAGGAGCGGGACAGGGGAGGAGGTACAGGGGAGGAGGTACAGGGGAGGAGGTACAGGGGAGGAGGTACAGGGGAGGAGGTACAGGGGAGGAGGTACAGGGGAGGAGGTAAAGGGGAGGAGGTACAGGGGAGGAGGTACAGGGGAGGAGGTACAGGGGAGGAGGGGAAGAGTGGGGGAGGAGGAGTGGGAGGGGAGGTGGGGGAGGGGAGGAGGGGGACAGGGGAGGAGTGGGGACGGGGAGTAGTGGGAGGGAGGAGTGGGGACAGGGGAGGAATGGGGACGGGGAGGAGTGGGGACGGGGAGGAGTGGGGACGGGGAGGAGTGGGGACGGGGTGGAGTGGGGACGGGGAGGAGTGGGGACGGGGAGGAGTGGGGACGGGGAGGAGTGGGACAGGGGAGGAGTGGGACAGGGGAGGAGTGGGACAGGGGAGGAGTGGGACAGGGGAGGAGTGGGACAGGGGAGGAGTGGGACAGGGGAGGAGGGGGGACAGGGGAGGAGGGGGGGACTGGGGAGGAGGGGGGACGGGGAGGAGGGGTGACAGGGGAGGAGGGGGGACGGGGGAGGAGGGGGGACGGGAGAGGAGTGGGGACGGGGGAGGAGTGGGGACGGGGGAGTAGTGGGGACGGGGAGGAGTGGGGATGAGGAGGAGTGGGGACGGGGAGGACTGGGACATTGGAGGAGGGGGAGGGGAGGAGTGGGGATGGGGAGGAGTGGTGACGGGGAGGATTGGGGAGGGGGAGGAGTGGGACAGGGGAGGAGTGGGGACAGGGGAGGAGTGGGGACAGGGGAGGAGTGGGGAGAGGGGAGGAGTGGGGACAGGGGAGGAGTGGGGACAGGGGAGGAGTGGGGACAGGGGAGGAGTGGGGACAGGGGAGGAGTGGGACAGGGGAGGAGTGGGACAGGGGAGGAGTGGGACAGGGGAGGAGTGGGACAGGGGAGGAGTGGGACAGGGGAGCAGGTACAGGGGATGAGGGGGAGAGTGGAGGAGTGGGAGAGGGGAGGTGTTGGGAGAGGGGAGGAGTGGGACAGGGGAGGAGTGGGAGAGGGGAGGAGAGGGGACAGGGGAGGAGAGGGGACAGGGGAGGAGAGGGGTCAGGGGAGGAGAGGGGTCAGGGGAGGAGAGGGGTCAGGGGAGGAGTGGGGACAGGGGAGGAGTGGGGACAGGGGAGGAGTGGGGACAGGGGAGGAGTGGGGACAGGGGAGGAGTGAGGACAGGGGAGGAGTGGGAGAAGGGAGGAGTGGGGACAGGAAGGAGTGGGACAGGGGAGGAGTGGGGACAGTGGGAGGAGTGGGGACAG